>NW_023996051.1:27500-70741 GCF_015586225.1 Lucilia sericata | reverse complement strand
ACTGAACTAGAACTGAACTGGAGCTGAATTAGAACAGAACTAGAACCGAACTAGAATGAACAAGATATGAACTAGAACTGAACTAGAACTAAACTAGAACTGAACTAGAAACTGAACTACTAACTAGAACTGAACTAGAACTGAACTAGAACTGAACTAGAACTGAACTAGAACTGAACTAGAACTGAACTAGAACTGAACTAGAACTGAACTAGAACTGAACTAGAACTGAACTAGAACTGGTCTAAAACTAAACTAGAACTGTATTGGAACTGAACTACATCTTAAATATAACTGAACTAGAACCGAACTAAAACGGTAGGTTAGTAGTTAGTGTTCTAGTCTGGTAGAACGGAGGTGGTGTGTTCGATTCCCACCTGAGGCACTGGTAAAGGAGCTTACAACTGGTCCGATAAAACCCAACTAGAACAGAATTGGAACTGAACTAGAATGGAGCTAGAACTGAAGTGGAACTAAACGAGAATTGAATTAGAAATTAACTTCAACTTAATTAGAACTGAATAGGAACTAGAACAGAGTTAGAATTGAACTAGAACGGATATAGAACTGAAACCTAATTAAAATTGTACAAGAACTTAACTAAAATTGAATAGATTTCTTTTACACAAAATAATCACTTTATTTTTTACTTTTTTAGCAAATAAAGAAAATATTCAAAAAATAAATGCAATAATATCGGTAAGTAAACTTCCCACTTTTTATCTGGGACACATGGCATGACGTCCACCATCAACGGCCAAACTGACACCAGTAGTGAAAGTAGCCAAATCACTGGCCAGGAAACAAATAGCATTAGCTACTTCATCAGCCGTACCGGGACGTCCCAACGCATGAGTGTTTTTGGAGTGTTCCAAAAATTTGGCATAAGTTTCAGCATCCATGCCGCCACGTTTGTGTAGATTAGTAACGGTGACACCAGGATTAACACAATTGGCACGCACGCCCTTGGCAGCCAATTCTAAAGCTACACAGCGGGTGAATTGATCTACACCCATTTTAAATGTTATAGGCCAAAACACCGGGGAAAGAGCGTATACCATTAACACTCGAAACATTAACAATATTGCCTTTAGATTTGATCAATTCAGGGGTAGCCAACATGGTTAAATGATACATGGAACGTAGATTGGTATTCATAACGCGATCATATTGTTCTAGGCTGGTGGTTTCGATACTGCCTGTCTCAATAATGCCAGCATTATTAACCAAAACATCCAGCTTATGTTGATGCTTTAAGGTATCTTGCCACAATTTGGCGGTGTCGGCCTCTTTAGAAATATCACCCACTACTAATTGAGGCTTGGTTTTACCCACTTCTTCACACTGTTTGGCCACCTTTTCCAAATTTTCAACATTACGTCCGTTTAGTGTAAGTATGGCTCCCAATTTGGCAAATTTAACGGCAGCGGCGGCTCCTATGCCCGAACTAGCGCCTGTTATCAAAACTACTTTGCCAGCAAAGTTCATATTGTTGCTAAAATATGCAGATACTTTGTGTATAAGAACAACAAATAAAAAATTAATTTAATTTTGTTTGTTACTTACGTTGCGTAATCGTTTAATTTGTTTTGTGTTCCCGGCGTGTGGTCCCCGCTATCAACAGTTTCCTACTGTGGTAAAAGTCGACGATTTAATATGTATTATGGATGTGATCGTCTGATTAAATTTTAAATATTTCTTTTTTTTCTTGTATTGTCAATTTATTGTTGTCTTTTAGTTTATTTTGTTCTTTTTGTTTTGTTCTCATAAATCGGTTAGTTATCAGGTTTCTTTTTGCTAATATAGCAGGGAAGAGAAATATTATTAGTAAAGTGGGCCCAATCATTATAACTTTCTGAAGACTGCTAATCATCACTTATTTCCTAAATATGAAAGAATAATTCGTTGTAAAACGTAAACAAATATTGTCAATCTATCCCAAGAATATAAAGTAATTATCGGAAGTGCTTTATATAAGTGCTAATTACTTACGTTAGTACTTACTTCCTCAATATTTTCAAAATAAAATAATAGATTAAAAATCACAGGCACTCAAAATCAGTAAAATCTTTATTATACCTACATTACATATAATTACATACATATAATTATTAAACACATACAAATAATCAATTTATCTTGGACACATAGCATGACGGCCACCATCGACCGGCATATTAACACCAGTTATAAAGCTGGCCTTATCACTAGCCAAAAAACATATAACACCCGATACCTCTTCAACCTCACCAGCACGTCCCAAGGCATGAGTAGCTTTACAATGTTCCAATTTAGCATAAGCTTCTTCATCCATACCGCCACGTTTATGTAACTCGGTTACAATAACACCAGGATTAACCGAATTACAACGTACACCTGCTGCAGCCAATTCCAAAGCAACGCATCTGGTAAATTGATCTACAGCAGTTTTCGAAATATTATAAGCCAAAACATTGGGAAAAGCTCTCAAACCGCAAACACTTGAAATATTAACAATATTTCCTTTGGTTTTCTTCAGCTCCGGTACTGCCAACATGGTCAGTTGGTATAGCGAACGTATGTTTGTATTCATAACACGATCAAATTGTTCCAAAGAGGTATTTTCGATGCTACCATTCTCATGATGCCGGCAGCATTTACTAAAACATCTAATTTCTTAAATTTGCCTATAGTCTCCTTAATAATATTTTCCACATCTTTCTCCTGGCACATATCCGCTTGTAATTGCAGATGATTGCTGGAGTTGACACATTTTTCAGCTGTTTCTTTCAACTTTTCGACGTTGCGTCCGACTAATACTAAATCTGCTCCTCGCTGGGCAAATTCTTCAGCTGTTGCTGCTCCAATGCCAGAACTGGCTCCGGTGATAAGTACAACTTTACCCTTAAAATCCATTTCCGTGTGGTAACAATAACAATTGGAATGTTATTAAATTAGTGTAGAAATGTGTTAAAAAAACCGGTGTTATGACAGATATTTTCAATGTTATTGATGAAAGATTCGAATTGCCAGATTTGCATAATGTTGCCTAAATTTATGGGAAGTATTTTATTAGGAATTTATAATTTGTTATAGAAAATATTTCCGACGGAGCCAAAGCATTAAAGGAATTAATTCGATATAAAATTAACTCATCTTCCAAGAGAATACATTCTTAATTGAAATAAATTCAATTGAATAAAAATTTGTATCCTAAGGATCCATATTATTATTTTTATTTGTATTTCACAAATTTATAACTGATATTCAGAAGTTTTGGGGGAAACTTTCATACTATTTTTTTATCAAACTTTATACTGAAATAAAGTATGATAAAACAGATCTCGAATTAGTTCAAACTTTGAATTTCAAAGCTTAGTTAAATCCTAGTATCAGAAATACCACTTAAATATATCATTCACTTCAGGTGGCCACACTAAAATCAAAATATTTGTGTTTGTTTACATTTAACAACAGTGTGTTTAGAATAAAATGATTTTTAATTTCTTATTAGAACTTTCATGATCATTTACCCTTGAAACTACCCTATAGAAAAACACCGACTACTTAAGTAGTCGGAGATCAGAATTCTAATCTCAACAGTTGCACACAGTGTCAGAGTGATTGGAATACTTGAGAATTTGTCCATCAAAAATACGTAATTTTATACCAAATATGGATTTTACTGACAAAGTTATTATTGTTACTGGATCCAGTTCTGGAATAGGTGCAGCGGCCGCAGTACATTTTGCCGAATTGGGCGGCTTGCTAACCTTAGTTGGGACGCAATGTCGATAAAACTACAAGAAGTAGCAAATAAGATTCAAGCCATTAAAGGTCAGGCACCCCTAACTGTCCAGGCCGATATGGCCAACGAGGAGGATGTTAAACGTATTGTCAGCGAAACGTTAGCTAAATATGGTAAAATTGATGTACTTGTTAATAATGCTGGTGTTTTGGAGACCGGCAATATTAAAATACCAGTTTGGAACAGTACGATCGTGTTTATGAACACTAACATAGAGCCGTTTACCAACTAACCATGTTGACTGTGCCAGAATTGATAAAAACTAAAGGTTCCATTGTTAATGGTCTAGTGTTAATGGCATACGCTCTTTCCCTGGAGTTTTAGCTTATAATGTCTCCAAAGCAGCTGTTGATCAGTTTACACGTTGTGTTGCTCTTGAATTGGCTCTGAAGGGTGTACGTTGTAATTCTGTTAATCCTGGTGTTATTGTTACTGAAATTCACAAGAGAGGTGGCATGAATGAGGAAACCTATGCTAAATTCTTGGAACATTCTAAAACTACTCATGCCTTGGGTCGTCCCGGTCAAGTGGATGAAGTTTCGGGTGTTATTGCATTTTTGGCTAGTGATAAGGCCAGTTTCATTACTGGCGCTAGTTTGCCTGTCGATGGTGGACGTCATGCTATGTGTCCTAGATAAGAAGTGGTAAATTTTTGTATTGTTTAAAAGAAATGCATTTGCTATTGTTGTTATTTAAATAAATTGTTAATTTGCGTAATTTTAAAATTGATTGATATTAATTAAAAAGAAATAACGTTTTTTTTTTGTAATTTTATTGAGCATCAAATAATTGATCTTTATTTTATAAATCTATAGATTTTATAAGCACAGGCCAACACAATTTTAAAATAAAGACCAAAGTAGTCATTTCTAAAGCAATAAGCTGTTTTAAATAAATCCGAATGTAGACTCCACCACATGACTTTTTCGAAATATGTTCTGTTCCAAAATGAAAAATCTCAATTTCTGAATTGCAAATTTAAAATCTATTCTGAATATTAAATTAAAAGACTCATTGCAATTGAGTTTTTCTGAATTCTAATTCCTTTAATTTCCAAAAAATTCTCATTATCAAATGATCTTTTCTGTATATCAAATGAAAAATCTCATTTACTATTCAACTCTTCTGAATTACTGATGATTATGGTGTAAAATGAAATTGCAAATCAAATTGCAAAATAACTTTGATACTATAAGATCTATCTTCGTTGCCACAGTTACCTATAAATCGCTTCCCTTGGTACAAAAAAATTACAAATTAAAGTGTTAAAAATAATTAACAAGTTCAAGAATTGTTTTTATGTTTCTATGTGTAATTATTGTAAAAAGGTGAAGGTTGCTAAATGCACAAAAAAGGTAATAATTTGACATCGAAAAATCTGTTAAGATTTTTTACAATCGCTGCTGTTTGCGATATTTTATAGCCTTATCAATAGTCTATTCTATAATGTAGTCCATAGTATGGTCTATAATCTAGTCAATAGTACATAATCTAGTCCGGACCACATCCTAGTCTATAATCTAGACTATAGTCCATAGTCTATTCTATAGTCAAGACTACTATTTACTCTATAATCTATTCAATGGTATAGTCTATAATCTAGCCTAGACTATGATGGGTCTATAATCTTTTCCAAAGTAGTCTATAATCTAGTCAATAGTCCATATTCTAGACTATAGTATAGTCCAGTCTACTATATAGTCAAGACTATTGTTTAGTTTATAATCTATTTCACAGTCTGGATCTTAGTCTAATTCTAGTTATAATCTTGTCAATAGCCTAGACTATATGCAGTTTAGCCTAGTCTATAGTGTAATCTAGTCGATAGTCGAGACTTAAGTTTGTGTTGTTTCTAGATAACGTGCGAGTAGTTTGAGTTGAAATTTTACTTGTACCTATTTTGTTTTTTGTTACAATACAAATTAAAATTTGTACTCAAACTACTCCCTCGTTATCTAGAAAGAGCACATTAGTCTATTCTATAGTCTTGTCATAGCCACTAGATTATAGTAGTGTACAAAACAATCTATCCATATCCAATAATAACACCAAAACCACTTAGGGCTACAGAAATTTGTTTTAACTTATTTTTTTATTAAAAACATATGGGCCTTTTTGTTCTTGACCGTCCCTTATTTTTTTCATATTTTTTCTCAAAAAAATACAAGTTCTTTCAATAAAAAAAACCTATTTTCACACAACTAAATTATATAGAAAAAAGTATATAATACGAAATCTAACATTCGTAACCATAGGACTTGATGATCTTGTTGAAGGGTTCGGCTTGCTTGGCAATGTTTTCGCGAGCCTTGACAGTCAACTTCTTCATGAGTCTGTTGTGTTTCAAAGTGACTTGCAACTTAGCCTTACGTTTGCGTTCCAAACTCTTGACGACATCACCGTGGTGCCAGCCGACTTCGTTGGACAAACGGCCCAATTGACAGTATTTGCGGTCAGAGCGCAAAGTCAAGATGCGCATAGCGATGGGTACGCAGACACGACGACGCTTATCGTAGGGCGATGGGATACCATCGAAGACACGGAGACGAGCCAAAGCAGCTTGACCGCGCTTGGTTTTGTGTGGGATCATGCCTGTAAATAGAAATACAGAAAAGGGGTTAATGTTTTTTCTTTCTTTTAGAATCGTGTAATAATAGATTCTTTAATAGCGGACTGTTGTCAGTTTCAAGTTTGGTTTCATGTTTTCACATCAAATAATGTAGGTAAGAAAATTTTGTTCATCATGTTAGATTGGCCCTTGTTGGCAACTTAGGAATATGGTTTTTGTTGTATTGTTTACATACCTAAAAAGAAAAGAAGAGAGATTCATTTAAACATTTGTTTTGCTTGTGGTGTTAATATATTTATGATAATATTTATAATCAGTTAAAGATTTGTTACATATTTTCGAATTCAAATAATGTAGGTAAGATAAAATTGTTCATCATTGAAGAGTTTAAAAAGTGCTTCTTAATGAAAGTTGAAATCAAGTTTGTGAAATATTCTTTTAAAACATTTCTTAGGTTTTTTTAGGACAATTAAGAAAAATATAAAACATTTAGTGTCGCATTTTTAGGATCATCCAAAACAATAACTGGATTTTCAACAATTACAAAGTGGCTAAAAACATGATAAAACTCCACCTGTTGAAGCATTAAAACAAAAATGCTTTTAGTAGCGCTTGAGGACTAATAGCAAACTAAAAGTTGCCCTTACAGAAATGACCTTGAATGTAATAGCATCTTTGTTTACTAAACAAACAACATGAAATTACAAGGTTACCAAAGCCAAAGTTGAAGCCTCTGGTTTGGATTAACAATTTGTTGATCTCCAACTTTCATTTAAAACCACATTTTATTCATTACACACTAAATTGTTACTAAAATTCTAAAGAAACTTACCTCTAACAGCCTTGTAGAAGATTCTGGAAGGGGCACGGAAGTGGAATGGACCACGGGCAGGGTTGACATTGCAACGTTTGCGCAAGTAAGCCAAGTACTTGATCTTGTTTCTGTAGAAATGACCAGAAAGGTTCAATTCTTCGCAACGGACAACAGCAACTTTGCCACCTTGCAACAAATATTTGGCAACAACGGAAGCCAAACGGCCGACCAAATGGCCACGACCATCAATAACAACGGCCTAAAAATGAAAAACAAACCATGAAATATGTTTTCACTAAATTGAGGTTAGGTTTTTTACAAACAACAAAACACACATAAACAAATGCTGCAACTTAGCAAATTTTACTATTTGCTTATTTAAAATTATAACTTTTTACATTAATTAACAGAATTTAAACACTTTTGGTTTTATTTCACTTAATACAAGAGTATTTTCTGCTTCCCATTTAACACCAAACAATTTTCTATACATTTAACCAAATGCTTGATACAATGTCACTTTTACAGCACGTGTAAGTTGTGGTCGTAGTTTTTATGGAATTTTTCCATTTTTTCTTTAAAAATCTTGGGAATTTTTACACACATTTATTTTATCATTTGTTTAGGCACGTTTTTATTTAGTTTTCTACTAATTTTTCTCATTAAATTGGTGATTTTTCATAAATTTATCACCACTTACCCTATTCGTTAAACCAGTCATGTTTAAGAACCGCACGGAAAGAAATGGACGAGCCTCGGTTGCTTTGGGCGGAAACGGCCATGTTGAAATTTTGACATTTCACATGCTTGCGCAAGCATTTAAATGTCAATTTGCATACAGTGTTGCATGTAAGCAAACAGAGTTGTATTTAAACTATTAAGAATATGACATCCCCGTTTTACAGCCGGCTAATTCGAGCAGAGACTTGCGCCGATTCGGCTTAAGCCGACTAAGCCTAGCCGCCGAACAAAATGTCAAAGCCGCCGCCGCCGAAAATTTTTCAGCTTAATACGGCTTGAAATTTTCGCCATATTTTGTACAATTTACAGAAAACTTTCGCTAAATTTATGGAATTTTACAATATAAAATTAATTTGTTTTCATTAAAGCAAGTTTTTTTTTTTATCTAATAATAAGCCGCTCATTGAAATTTGACCGGTGTAGAACTTTGCTCACGTTGAGCACTTGATTTACTTGCGTCTGTATCATCAATAATGGCAAAATAACTTTAGAAGAAATGAGGAAATGAGTTTGGATTCGAATGAATATTATTTCATTTCGAATGCCTGTTTTTAAAATTTACAGGAGAAGCATAAAACTATTAAGTTAAAAAGTTTGTTTCTATCAACGCGATTTATTTGTAGTAAATAAACAAATTATTTAATAGTGAAACATATAATTTGTTATTATAGTTGACAATGGCGTATATAAAAATGGATAAATTTGACTTTTTACCTTTAATATTTAAATATTTTTGTAGATAGGGCCTTTTGTTTTTTGTCAATAAAATCGATAATTATGGCCGCAGCAGTTGAATTTTTGGTGTGGACATTTGTTTTGATGCAATACATTAGAACCAACAATAAAATCGATTTTGAATTTTTGGTTAGTTAGGGCAGTTTGCGTTTCAGGTGACGATACGAATGCATGTATATTGGAATCAAAGGTTAATCATATTAAATTGCCCTGAAGAAGAGAACCATTGAATTTAGACTCTATGATGAGTTCGTTGAATTTTGGTTCACCCTGGATAGTGTAAGGAAAAGCAAGAAATAGTTCCAGTTGTAATAGTGTACAATGTAATACTGCTGTGACGTCTATTACAGTTGCTTTGTTTGCAGGTTTGTTGTAAGGTCAGAAAATGACTTTAACGTGCATAACTAACATAAAAATATAACACGATCGAGTTTTATATCAATCAAAATCTATATAGGCCAATATTGACCCTGCCCCCCATATAAGGTCACCTTCAATAATTGGTTTTAACGTTTTTTACGGACTTAATAATACCATAATAAAATAAGTTTTGTTGAAACGAAAATGTATCTACCAAATTTTATGACGAAGCATTATTCACCTTAAACCCATATGAGATATTCTTCAGAAAAAAACGCACCAAAATTGCTTTTAAATGTAGATGTAATAATGGAATTCGACGAAAAAAAAAACTTTTTTAGGAACCGAAAAATATATTATGAAACCTAAAATTATGAGGATCAGTCGGCCAATATAACCCTCTTACAGAAAATCAATTTATACTATACATTTTATAGCTATTACATCATTCCAAAAGTTGAGCATTATGATAGAATTATGGTAGAATTAAAAAAATATACTTTAAATTATGGAGATCTTGGTCCATAATTGATCCAATCCCTCATTGAAGTCCCTATTACGAAAATCACGCTGGCGTTTATATTAATTTAAAGATCAAAGTTCATATACATATATGAGCACTTCCCAAATTTGCTTTTTTACGACATATGTTTTGATGATAATATATGACTTGAACTCTTTGTGAAAGTACTCGTGAGTTTCGAACTTAAATTTGAATTTTAAAATACCTACGGTTATTTCACTGTGTGGTTTTGACTATTTACGCGTAACGCTATGGATTTTCTGATGTTAATTTAATAATCAAGTTAAAATCTGCGTATCACGTCGAAATGGCATATTTTATATTTAAAATTAACTGGATTAACGTATTGAAGACGAATAATGGGTTTCGGAAATATATTTTTTTGTCCTTTCAAACGAGAACACTTTTGTTTACTGAAGTTCCCACCGAAAATGAAAGTTTAGTTCATTATAAGATATCGTTTCCCAAATTTTTGTCCTTTGGCCAATATTTGGTGATCTGGATCAAATAATAAAAATTAACTTTTTTAAAGTTTTTGCTATTTTATTTATATTTCACGTAAAGGATTTAATTTTGATATTATGTAAAAGGTCTTTGAGAGGCTATTTTAATGACGTATTACAAATTTTTCATAAAGTTAAAAACAACAAATTAAAATGTTATTTAGATTATTAAAAATTTTATTAAGGGTTTTCATTTAAGCGCTTAAGTTTCCCATTTGTGCAAGTGTGCAAGTTTATTCGACTTGTTTCATGAAACCCCTGTTCAAATTCTGTTCAGTTACAATATTTGTAAACATTTAAAAACTATGTGAAACGAAATTAAAAAATAAAAAATTAATTATTTAAACAAAAAAGTATAAAAAATACATTTTAAATGTGAATATTCAAGTGCTTAAGTTTAAAAAGTGGTCAATACAGAGCGATTTTATTAAATGCACAATGAGACTGTTCAAGTTTGCCAGTCTAAATAGTCGCTCAAATTTATAAGGGTTGTGCAAATCAATTCCCATACAATTCAATTCCGAGAATGGAAACATGCACAGGTTGCACAGTTTGCGAGGGTTTTGAACATTTAAATGAGAACCCTTATTATATAGATTACACTATGCGGCAAAAATAAATACCTGGAAAAATATAGGCCGATCCTCATAAAACTTGGCGAAAGGATTTGTTTTTAATTTTTAAGAATTAATCAAATTTATTTTTTTTTTTAACTTTTTTAAATTTTTTCTATTCCTGCATAATTTCTCACAAAACTTTTGTGCTTGCTCTGTTTTGTTGTTATAAACAATATATTTGCTTAAAAAATCCCACTTTTATCTCTCGGACTCCGTTTTTTATTTAAAATCGTTGAAAATTTAAAATTAAACGTATTTGAGAACCTACAGTCGATTTTAAGCCGCCCGCCGATATTTTTAGTGTCAGCCGCCGCCGCCATAGTGGAGAAAAACAAACAAAAAGAAAATCCCCAAACAAGTTGACAATTTAAAAGGAACAAGAAAGATAAAAATTTGCTACAAAAATCGGCTTTCTTCCATAAAAATTTAAAAAAAATTATTAATTTTTACTAATTTTAAATTGTTTATAAAGTGTTATTAATAAAATTAAATTGTTTATTGCTCAATTGTTTATAAGGTACATAATTGTTTGGTGTTATTTTGTTAAGAGGAGAAATGTTTTGCAATTTTATTTTGACCACTCCCCATATAAAGAAAAACAAGTGCATTTTCTTTTTTGGTGTTGTTGCTATTGTTGAGTGTATTATGGTGGCAGGTCTTTGTTATCTTTTTATACATTTGGCCTAAAAAATTTTATTTTTTACTTTATAAAATTTTAGATGACTAATCAATTGTAATCTTATACATTAAAATATCACTATTAATAATACCATTGTGTTGTATTGTATTTGTAGTAACGTTTAATTCTTTGGCAAAAGAGTAAAAAAGAAATTTTAAGTGAAAATGTGGAAAGCCACTGCTGGTTTGCAAATACAAAATACCGCTGATGCTGAAGATGATGACTGGGAGACGGATCCTGACTTTATTAACGATGTTAGTGAACAGGAACCAAAGATGGGGTGCCAAAACCATAGAGGGCAGTGGTCGTACGGCCGGTGCTATAGAGTAAGTTTTATTTTTACTATTGTATTAATACCCACAAATAATTAAACTGTTTTTCTTCTTAAGTATGGATAAACTGCGTGCGGAAACTGAAAAGCAGATCAAGATAAAAAACGCAAGGAAATTGAAGAAATCAATCCCGGCTATGGTTATGGTGGTAAATTTGGTGTACAGACCGATCGCATGGACAAATCAGCTGTGGGTCATGACTACCAGGGCAAGGTAGAGAAACATGCCTCTCAAAAAGATTATGCCACTGGCTTTGGTGGCAAATTTGGTGTCCAGTCTGATCGTGTAGATAAATCCGCTGCCGGTTGGGATCATATCGAAAAGGTGGAGAAACATGCCTCACAAAAAGATTATGCCACCGGATTTGGTGGCAAATTTGGTGTTCAATCTGATCGTGTGGACAAATCTGCAGTTGGTTGGGATCATGTGGAAAAGGTGGAGAAACATGAGTCACAAAAAGGTTGGTTGTTTATTTATAGATTATAAGGGGGTCTTATAATAGCTGTTTTCATTTTGTTTTTTTTTGTCAGATTATTCCAAAGGTTTTGGTGGTAAATTTGGTGTTCAGGAAGATCGCAAAGATAAATCCGCTGTGGGTTGGGATCATATTGAAGCACCGCAAAAACATGAAAGTCAAGTGGATCATAAAATTGTGAGTAACAAAAGAAATTTGTTTTTTTTTTTATCACAAATTCAATGTACTTTTCTTTTTGTATGACAAATTTGTTTATGTTTGCAAATTTAAGTCTGCTTGTAAAATGATGAAGGGATATCAAAACCATAAAAAACTTTGTTACAAGTTTATATTGCTATCTGCAAACAAAAACTAAAGATGACTAATATTTGTCGATTCATTTTAGACACACTTCTTTCCCTTCCCAGCTCTAAATGAATATATAATTATGAAACAGTTTTATTCATAAATTAAAACATTCGGTTATAAAAAATTTCTATAATGAAATGCATTTATTTTGATGAAATGGAGCATGTTCGATTCGATCAAAACCAAAAAAGTGTTTTGGTTGGGGCTTGTGGGAAAAACAACTCTTTTATTAAAAAATATCTTTTAAAACAATCTCATTAATGGTTCTCTGTTGAAAATTTAGGGTTTTAGTTAACATTTTTTATTGAAGTTTCGAACATATTTAAACTTCCAAACTAGTTCTTTTTTTTTTAGTACTTTATAATATCTTCTTTACTTTATCTCTTCACCAGGGTTTCGGCGGCAAGTTCGGTGTACAAAAAGATCGTATGGATAAATCGGCTGCGTCCTACGATGATGGTGGTAAACAACAAGTTGGCACAAATTATACAAAAACTAAACCAGTCATTGAGGGTGTTAAACCCTCAAACCTACGAGCTAAATTCGAAAATTTAGCTAAAAACTCCGAAGAAGAAAGTCGTAAACGGGCTGAGGAACAAAAACGTTTACGCGAAGCTAAAGATAAAAGAGACCGCGAAGAGGCGGCCAAGAAAACAGTGGTGGAGAATAAACCTCTACCAGCGGCCGATGAAGCTAAACAACCGCCACCAAAGGGAGCACGTTCACATATTGTGACCGGACGTGAGGGTGGCATAGGCAATGCTATAAGTGCATTTAATCAAATGCAATCACCCACTAAAGAGGAAACCACCGCTGTACGCAAAGAACCCATACACATTCCAAGAGAAGTTAAGAGCGAGGTAAAGACGGAAGTAGAACAAATTGAAGAGATTAAACCACAGCCGCCGCAACAACAACAACAACAGCAACAACAACCGGAAATAGTGGCTGAAGTTAAGCAGGAGGTGCAGCAAAAAGTTATGGCTCCTCCTCCTGACCTAATACCCTCTATAGAAATACAAACTGTGGCCACACCACCTGAAGTGCAATCACCTGAACCACCTCATACCACTGAAGATGCTCAAGCCTCCCCAGTTGCTCCAGCTGCAGCAGTGGTAGAAGAACCTGAGCCTTTATATCAAAATCAAAGTGAAATTCAACAACATTCTGTTCCTAAATCACCAGAACCTTCTATACAAGAACAACAACAGCAGCAGCAACAAGCTCAACCTGTGTCTCAAACTGAAACTGCCGTTGCCCAGGAACCTGAACTTTATGGAAATTCTGAAAATCTAGCCGATTATATTGAAGATACTCATATTCATGCTATTGCTTTGTATGATTATCAAGCTAACGATGACGATGAAATATCCTTTGATCCTGATGACATTATTACGCATATTGAAATGGTAAGTGAAAAGAGAGAATAGAAATTTTAGATAGAGATTGTTGAAGGCGTAGTATATAAGGAAGAAATTGTAAAAAGGTCGTTTTTAGAAATCGTATTATAATTGCAATTTTAGGTTCTTTAGGACTTTAGTTTTTCAAGCTGCATTACTAGTGCAAAGTCCTCCAGGCTGAGATGTCAGCCATAAAAAGAAAGGTTAACTGTATGAGGTACTATAAGATATACCGGTGAAATTAGATATTTCTCTTTAGTGTCTACACGACATCTAGACTGATTCATGAATGTTTGATATTTTCAACGAGATTGCGCAGCATTTGAACCTTTAGTTGCTCCGGATGCCGGGTCATTCTGATATACTTGCCAATGTAATGCCACGATAGTAGAGATATTGACAATCTCTCGCTTTCGTGCTGCTAAATATATATACAACAGGAACACTTTATAGATCTGCTCAGACCAGATGGACATGCTCTTAAAGCATCGTCAGACTTGATGGGTCTTTCAAGAACATGGACTTCTGACAAATACATATGTATACAGAAGGAACACCATATCGATCTGCGCAGATCAGATGGACATCCTCTCAAAGAATCGTCTTTCAGAAACGTAGACTTTTTGTAGAAGTAATATAAACATTTTCTGTGCTTGTTTCCTGCTTTGTCAGTAATCAGATTTGCCACTATGTGCGTTCCTCTTTAACGGTGCGTTTGCCATGACTCTCGCCATAGAAACTTAATTTGTCTTCATGGGTCGTGGTAGGATCCGTTTCGGATATTTCAAAGGGACCCTAGTGCGTCGGCCTTCCATTGGCTGGCTGCCTCTTTAACCTAAAATGGTTAATATCAAAATTTCGAAAATTCTTTAAAAAACTATTAAAATTATTATCTGCCCAATATTCGAGCCCAATATTTTAAATTTTCGGGTTTCGAACATAAATAATTATTTAAAAACTTTTCATGAATTATGAAGTATTTTCGATGTAATTTCGGAATATGAGCTTTTTAAAAGATGTTCGAAAATTCGAACTTATGTTCGAAAAAATTTTAAGGTAGTAAAATAATCTGTAGGTTATAAGGATTCATAAAAAGACAATTTTAGTTTCACTCGAGTCCAATTTTTTAATATTTCAAGTTTCGAACATAAATATTTCAAAAATAATTTAAAAAATGTTCATGATTTATAAAGTATGATCAATGTAGTTTCAGAATATGTATAGATGTTCGAAAATTCGAACTTATGTTCGAAAAAAACACAATTTTTGTTTCATTCTAATAGATTTTTTTTTAAATTTTCGAGTTTCGAACATAAATATTTCGAAAGTATGTACTTATAAAAATGTTCATGATTTATAAATGATGTTCAATATAGAATGTCGACTTTTTATAGATATTCGAAAATTCAAAAATTTTGTTCGAAAAATTTTTAAAGCTATAATTTATAGAACATAAGGATTCATTAAAATACAATTTTAGTTTTAGTTGAGCCAAATTTCTAAAATTTTCGAGTTTCGAACTTAAATATTTGGAAAATAATTTAAAAACAATTCATATGAATTATAAATTTTTTTCATAACTTCTTTCATTTCTCTTACAGATCGATGAAGGCTGGTGGCGTGGTTATGTAAAAATCGTTATGGTCTCTTCCCGGCCAATTATGTGCAAGTTATTAATAATCAAAATTGAGTTCTTATAGCTGAGCATGATGACCTTCAATCCCAACTACAATAACAGCTATTGAAGTTTTATCTAAATCAAAATTTTGTTTAAGTATTTTATTTTCTTATTTTACTTTTCTAAACAACGATGATACTGATTTTCTTTTTTCTGTCCACAAATCAAGTCAATTTACATATTTAATGTATGGAGGTATTAAACATTCTTATTTGTATGTTTCAAACATATGTATTTTTTTACAAATATTTTATTTTTTTTATATTTAAAATTTTTTTTTTAAATGCATTTTTGTCTACATTTCATTTAAACTAAATTAAGCATTTAACACTTAAAAACTAATATTGTTATTATAAAATCATTACAAACTAAAAAAATCATGTTTAAAGACAAGGCATACGTACATATACTACAAAATTGTGTCAAAAAAGTCAATAATTTAACGAAAATCTAAACAAAAATTATAAAGAAATTATGCAGACTGTATTAAAAAGTTTTACTAAATAAAAGTTGAACCTTATTAAAAAAAACTACCCCAACTTAATGATTAATTACTTTTTTCAATTTAGTTGTTGAAATTAAACAATAAACGTGAGTTCAAAACTCTTTTGAAATATTCTTTTTATACATGTCTAAATACTATAATATATAATTTTAGATAATGTCTACTAAATATTAATAATTTGCTTTAGTTACTTACAAAAATTTGCAAGTTTGAGTGTCAGGGGTATTAAGATAAGATGTGCGTGCTTGTCTGAACGCTACCGGCAAATGACAAAACGAACAAAAAAAAAAAAAACATACCGACATTTCACAATCATGTCAAATTTTGTGCTACAATCATTTGAAAATTCTGTTTCTAGCTTGTAAAAAATCTTTTTGTTTGAAATGTGAACATTTTAATCGTTGGTGTATTAAATGCCTCAACTAAAAAAACCCAACCTCTTGTTTGTTGTCTATAAAATGTTTGGGTTTTTTTTCGAATACAAATCTTTAAATTTAAATGTATGTTGAACTTTTTTTAGCACAAGGTTCTTTAGTACCTAAAAACCTAAGTTTGCTGCCAAAAATTGTATTCAGGCAAAATTCAGAACATGTGTTAAACAATGTAATTTGGTTAATTAGTTATAAGAAGTTAAAATGAAGGCTTAGGAACCTTTTTCAACCATGATTGCACTTATCCTTATGTCACACATTCAGATCGTAATGCTTTCAATTCCATAGGTTTTGTTAAATTTGAAATATATTTAACTGAATTGATTCTAGGGCGTTCGAATATCGAACAGAAATATACTAAGCTTCACCGAAAGTCGAGCTATAAACAAGTCATAGGTGTATTCTCCATATCACACCTAATCCAGGAATGTCGGTCATCCTTAAATAGGATTGGGATACATTCAAACATCGTACTCGTATGGGTACGAGAACACGGATCCTACAGGCAACTGTGTCGCTAACAAACTCGCGAAAATAGGTTCACAAATGTCAGATTTGGACATAGAAATTAAAAATTTGGCTTGATTGGGAGCACACGAACTATCATCTCAAGTAAAATCGATCCCAACTCAGCAAAATGGTAGGTCTTATCACAGGGTATTTTAAATTTGGTAACCATGCAATCAGACTTAGAATACCGCACAATGGCTACAGCAGACGATGTCAAGATGAGGTAGAAGAGGCACCAACTAAAAATCTTCGTTTCCTCGACAATTGGATCTTCGCTCCGGAATGACCCGATTCTCAATCGGACAAAGATTGTCAACTCAGTCGCAGCCAATGTGTTACAACAACAAATGCAGTCTTTTATGGCACTGTCCACAGGAGACAGTGTTCGATAATCGGTACATAGATCTTTGTGTCTTACTTCAGAGTTTTCTGGAATTAAACTAGTGTGATGAACCAAACCTATAAAGTAGGACTGACCTGTAGCTATCCGATTATAAGACTCTCCTCATTCTGAATAATAAGCCCCCGGGCTGTTTGTTTCCTTCCCTGTACATAAAGCATGCAAACGGGAAATAAAGTTAGTTTGTTTGTTAGTTGGTTAGTTAGTAGTTAGTTAGTTAGTTAGTTAGTTAGTAGTTAGTTAGTTAGTTAGTTAGTTAGTAGTTAGTTAGTTAGTTAGTTAGTTAGTTAGTTAGTTAGTTAGTTAGTTAGTTAGTTAGTAGTTAGTTAGTTAGTTAGTTAGTTAGTTAGTTAGTTAGTAGTTAGTTAGTTAGTTAGTTAGTTAGTTAGTTAGTTAGTTAGTTAGTAGTTAGTTAGTTAGTTAGTTAGTTAGTTAGTTAGTTAGTTAGTTAGTTAGTTAGTTAGTTAGTTAGTTAGTTAGTTAGTTAGTTAGTTAGTTAGTTAGTTAGTAGTTAGTTAGTTAGTTAGTTAGTTAGTTAGTTAGTTAGTTAGTTAGTTAGTTAGTTAGTAGTTAGTTAGTTAGTTAGTTAGTTAGTTAGTTAGTTAGTTAGTTAGTTAGTTAGTTAGTTAGTTAGTTAGTTAGTTAGTTAGTTAGTAGTTAGTTAGTTAGTTAGTTAGTTAGTTAGTTAGTTAGTTAGTTAGTTAGTTAGTTAGTTAGTTAGTTAGTTAGTTAGTTAGTTAGTTAGTAGTTAGTTAGTTAGTTAGTTAGTTAGTTAGTTAGTTAGTTAGTTAGTTAGTTAGTTAGTTAGTTAGTTAGTTAGTTAGTTAGTTAGTTAGTTAGTTAGTTAGTTAGTTAGTTAGTTAGTTAGTTAGTTAGTTAGTTAGTTAGTTAGTTAGTTAGTTAGTTAGTTAGTTAGTTAGTTAGTTAGTAGTTAGTTAGTTAGTTAGTTAGTTAGTTAGTTAGTAGTTAGTTAGTTAGTTAGTTAGTTAGTTAGTTAGTTAGTTAGTTAGTTAGTTAGTAGTTAGTTAGTTAGTTAGTTAGTTAGTTAGTTAGTAGTTAGTTAGTTAGTTAGTTAGTTAGTAGTTAGTTAGTTAGTTAGTAGTTAGTTAGTTAGTTAGTTAGTTATACAAATTACAATAAATTAATTGCCTACAATAAAAAAACAAAACTTTCTTCTTAATGATAAACAAATAAATACTAAATTTACAGCCTATATGTATTTGCAGATTGTTTTTTATACAATTTATTTATAATATTTTCTTTTATCAATTTGAAAAAGAACAAACTCCCCATTATCTAAAAAATCCCCATTTAAGCACACAAAAAAGCAACACTGTTTATTTACTTACTGTTTGCACAACTGTTACTCAGTTCTATAAAAACAAAATTTTAACTGTGTACTTTCTTAGTAGTTTGACGTTTGTCGTTGATTAGAGTTGAACTAACGTGAAATTAAGGAAAAATAAAAGAGCAGCAACAACAACAAATATACACTCGCACAAAAAGAAAACGAAAAGAAAGAAAATAAAATTTTATTAGTAGAGAGATTGCTGGTGGTTTTTATTATAAAGGAATTTTACTTGTTATTAACAAAATAATAATACAAAACAAAAGAAGAGATTCATTTTAAAAAGTGATAAAAGAAGTTCCCTATAAATAACAGAAAGAAGTAAAATAAAAGTGAAAAGCTGTATAAATAAAAGCAGAAAGAATTATTTTTGTTACACACTCTGGCATTTAGTGATTTTCTTGATGGTCTCTTAATTATGCTGGTATTATGAAAAAGAAACAAGTGTTACTCTTTTAAAAAATAAGAAAAACAAATAATTTTTAAATTTATTTCGGTTTAAACAAAGGCATTAAATATTTTGATTGTTAAAGAACAAAAAAAAAGTACGCATTTTTGCAAAATACATAAAGAACTGCCAACGTCTTCAATTCAATAAAATAATAATCAACGTTAAATACAACAACAAAACAACATCAGCTACAACAAGAAGAAAATTGCAACAAGAAACAACAAACAACAAAGTGTTCTTAATTAACAACTTCAAAAAAAGAAAATAAATTATTAAAAAACCCTTAAAAGTAAGTTTTAATGCAAATTCATTTTGTTTTATTGATTAAAAATTCTTTGTGTATTATTAAATTTTTTTATAAAAATAACTCTGTTTTTATCATTTCTAACAAATCTATTCTAATTGTTAATATGTACAATTCATTCGTGTCAAAATTTACACACATACAACACAATTTCAATAACAGGTCGGTGTTGCCATGGTTTTGGGAAAAAAATGTTTGTGCTAAATCTTTTTACAAGCAGGATATTTGTGGGAAATGGAAAGAAATTATTGAGAGGAGCTAAAGAATAATATTTATAAGTTATAAAAAAACTATAATTACAAAATTTACAAAAGCATTTTCTATACATAATAGAGAATTTAAAGAATGTTTTCTTTAATTTTGATAATTTTCGAATAGAACATTTAACGAAAATTTTTCTTTAACAAATATTTTATACAAAAATTTTATGAAGAGGAATTTTCAAAATAAATAGAAAAATTAAAAAAAAACAAATTATGTAATTCAAAATTTCTAAAAAAAACTGTAAATTTTGTAAAAGAGGAAATTTGCAAAAAATAGAAAATTTACAAATTCTATACAGAAAAATTACTATTCTATACAGAATAAAAAATTTATCGAATATTTTCGTTAATTTAAACAAAAAATTATAATTTTCGAATGAATATTTAATGAAAACTTTTCTATAACAAACATTTTATATAAAAATGTTAATATTTTTTTAAAGAAGTGATAAGATAATTCAACAATAATTTTCTAGAGATACCAAAATTCTATATAAACAGAAAATTTAACGAAATTTTTCCAAAAGTACAAAAATAAAATTTAACAAATATCTTCGAATAGAAAATTTTAAGAAAATTCATTTATAAAAAAAGTTAAAGAATCATTTTGTAAATTGAAATTTCATAGAATTTAGTATAAATTTTATAAATATTTTCTAAAAAAATAAATTTTAACAAAAAATTTTAAGAAAATTTATTTATAAAAAAATTAACGAATCATTTTATAAATTGAAAATTCACAGAATTTAGTATAAATATGATATTTAATAAATTATTTCTATAAAAAAAAATTTTAACAAAAATTTTCTATTTATAAAACTATAAGAAAATTCAACGAAAATTTTCTATAATTAAAAAAAGTAACAAAAAAATTTTATAAAATTAAAATTAACAAATATTTTCCTCAAGTTAAAAATTAACTTTAAAATTTAATTAACATTTTCTGTAAATTTAACAATAATTTTTTATAAATTATAAAATGTTCATTTGTTTTTGTAAATGTTTGGAAAGTTTTCTATTTACTTCAACGGACAATATCTCGGCAAATATAAGAAATTTTGGTTAGTGTAGTCTGTCAGACCGGAGGTTGTGGGTTCGTTTCATACCAGAAACACTGGTAAAAGAGCATACAATGGGTATAATGGAAGAATATTTGTATTTTTTCGGATTTAATGTAATATGCATCCTCTTTTTTAACTAACTATGAAAAAATTATGACAAATTATGTCCCTTATTTTGTAAAACATTTCACCTTACGTTGAAATTATCTTCAGACAAATTTTTGAAAATACAAAAACAATTTATATAAAAAATGCAGTGAAGGGAAGGGATTTACATAATTAATGTCTACAGATTGGACTTCGATCAAATATCTAATTCAAATCATCATTTAAGTTCGGTTCGTTTCTCGTTTCGTTTCCCACCAGAGACTCTATAGGAAACTATGGGAAAATTATGACAAACCTTACGTTGAAATTATTTTCATAAACATTTTTGGAAATACAAAAACAATTTATATAAAAAAGTCAAGTGAGGGGAAGGGATTTATTCAATTAATGTCGACAGATTGGATTTTTTGAAATCTTCATTTAAGTTCTGAATTTATTTTAAAGCTAAGTATACAAGGTTGTCAGATCTTACAACGTTGGCAGCAAATGTCAAACAATCGTGTGAACCTACAACGTTATCAGAAGGTAAAAATTGTAACTTGACACGGTGTTAGACAGTTTATGAACAATTTTCTGCCAACATTGTAAGATCTTAAGTGTGAAATTGTGTATTTAAAATTTTTTAAATAAATTTATATTGTGGTAAAGTCAATATGTTTCAGAAATTTTGATTGCCTAACAATGTTTTTTGTTTAAAATTAAAACATAATTTTAAATAGAACTTTAATATTAAACTAAAATACCAAACCTTTTGGGATTTATAATAAATCAACAAAATGGCAACACTATTAACATTTATAATATTCATCTTCTTATGTTTTTGCTTCCGTTCACTGTTGCCAACTTTTTTCCCAAAAATATCGCTAAAGTCGACTGAAAAATAGCTAGAAAATAGCTAAATTCAAGACATTTTGAAAAATTTAGCGATAAATCGTCAAAATAATATTTATTATATGATTCTGAAAAGAAATAGCTAAAAAAACTAGCTAAATTTTTCAGATTTTTTATATTATTCTAAAAAGTCAGCGATTTATCGCTAAAATCTATATACATACGTAGGAATGGGATAGTGATACAAACACATCTTATAACAAACACATAAGAGAATCTTTTTTTATGTTAAATATTTTCACTTTGGGTTAGGAGAAATGTCAAGTTGAAGTTAATTTCGATATGCGACCCTATACAGATTGCTTTAAAAATGTAAAGATAAATTGAATTTCGAAATGCTGGCCATTATGGATCGATCCTTTATTTTCGGCATAAGAGTATTATTTATTTTTCCATTACAATACAATTACAAATTATATTCTAACCTAATTTACCGAGCAGGGTGACGATAACCATACGACCGTTGTAGTGTAGCAGACCAGGATCTCTGCTGGGAATCGAACCCACAACCCCCAGACTGACAGGCTAGCACACTACCAACTAGCCTACCGGGGCACCCAAGATTATTATTATATACTCTTTTGTGGGAAGTTTATCTACAATATCGATATGCGGCCCTATACGCCTTAGAAATGTGGTAAATTCTTAGGACTTTATGGATCGATCCTTTCGTCACTTATTTCCAATGTTCACTAATTTTTAGAATTATGGTAAATTTTATTATCATATCACTCATTTACTAAAAGACTAGAATAATTAAATATTCGTTTTTTAATTGAGTACAACAAAATATACCCCTTTTAAAGTTTTTCGTATAATTTTACCTGTACGCACAAATATTTGCTGCTAATTATGTTCTTCAGAACATTCAAAATAATACACACAGCAAAAACTCAAATAATTTACATTGAATGCATATTTTTATATACATACATACATATATGTAAATATCGTCATTCGTAGCAACTTTTAAGCGATATTATCAAAATATAAATGAATAAAAAATGCCTTAAAATCTAAAGAAAAATCGCTAGATTTCCCGCTAATAGCTAAATCATATTTTTCCCCGCAAAATGGGATTAAAAATCGCTAGATTTGACGAGAAAATAGCTAAATTGGCAACAGTGCTTCCGTTCTCCATAGGAAATGTCAAATGAGCACAAAACATACTCTCTCTCACTCTTTCTTGTTTCACATTCTCTTATTACAAAGAAAAATTAACAAATTGCTTATTTTCTTTAAAATAAATTGCGAAATTTTTACTTGCGAGTTACTTATTACATACTTTATTTAATGAAAATTATAGAAAAACTGTTAAAATATAATTTTGATTGAATGTTTTTTAAAAATTTTATTCAATTACCATCATAATTATCATGCATGTCTAACGTATTTTGTGGTTTGTGTTTTTTTTTGTTTATTTACATTTTGTTTCTTTTTAATAGGAAGCTGAATAACTTTGTTTTTTTTTTTTTTGTTAAATTTGCTAATAATTTGCATATTAATTTGTTAAATTTTTTAAACACGTTTTAGACAAATTTTAATGTTCAGCCATGCGTAAAATATTTAAATATTATTTTGGTTAGACAAAGAGAAAATTATTTAATTTTCTATCAATAGCAAGTTAATAAAAAAGTGTATTTCACAGCTGTTACTTTTCATAATTATATTTCAGACAAATATTACTAGTAGAATATTATAAAATTGTTGATTAATAATATATTGGAAAAATTTAATAATTCTGTTTAAAATATTTAGTGCAGTTTCCAAGTATAACTGTAATTTAAGAAAATTTTATATTTTAAATTTATTTAACGGCCCTTGTCTTCTCACCTTCGTGTTTTTACATTAGTAATTTACACATTTTATTTTAGAAATAAAAATAATAATGTTTTCTGATTTACAATTTGATATCAGTTACATTTATTTATTTTATTGTTTTCTTATTTTCATTACTAATGACCTTCATTTTTGAACAATTGTGTTTATATTTTACTTATATTACAATTGGAAGTTTCTATATTTTTATGAAATTATTAATAAAGATATTTAACGCGTTTTTTTCTACTCATATTCTTTTACTAGTTATCTTCAGTTGTTTCAAGTTAATATTTTTTATCTTTAACTGAACGAGAACTGAACTATAATTAAACTAGAACTGAACTAGAACTGAACCAGAACTAAATTAGAACTGAACTAGAACTGAACTAGAACTGAACTAGATCTGAACTAGAACTAACTAGAACTGAACTAGAACTAAACTAGAACAGAACTACAACTGAACTAGAACTGAACTAGAATTGAACTAGAACTGAACTAGAACTGAACTAGAACTGAACTAGAACTGAACTAGAACTGAACTAGAACTGAACTAGAACTGAACTAGAACTGAACTAGAACTGAACTGAACTAGAACTGAACTACAACTGAACTACAACTGAACTACAACGAACTAGAACTGAACTAGAACTGAACTAGAACTGAACTAGAACTGAACTAGAACTGAACTAGAACTGAACTAGAACTGAACTAGAACTGAACTAGAACTGAACTAGAACTGAACTAGAACTGAACTAGAACTGAACTAGAACTGACTAGAACTGAACTAGAACTGAACTAGAACTGAAACTAGACTGAACTGAACTGACAAAATGTTCGAATTTTAGAAAAGAATTCAAATCCAAATATAGAGTTTTATTCAGATTAACAATTTCAGAATTACCATTTCATAGCAGCTTATAAATCTGAAATTTCAATAAACTCCATTATATATTCTAATTAATTATAAGGTCAATTTATTGTATAGAATAAAATAATTTTGAATATTAAAATTGAAATAGCAAATATTTCAAGGGCGTTGTTTGAATTCTATTCATATTTACTTTAAAACGTTGAAACAGTTGACTGATCTCTGTTTCGGGCTTGTAACAATATGTGAGTAGATTCGACTTTGATCGTGGTGACAGATAGCACTACAAAAAATTTAATGTTAGTTCACTGGACTTTTAACAGAAATCACATTTTCATAAGATAAGAAATTTAACATACATATTTCCTATTATATGAAAATATAAAATTTCTAAGTATGTATTAAAATTGTAAAATTGATATTTAAAATTAAAAAAAAATTACAACTAAATTTTGCAAAAAATTTCTTTATAAAAATGTTTAATTTTTATAATTTTATATCTCAAAATAAATTTTACACTAATCGGTTTTATTGGGTATTTGGTTTTCGGGTAACTTTATTTGCGAAACTTATAAAATTACACAATTAATTAGTTGCAAAGTTTTAATTTGTCGCACAGTCATATCAATAAAAATTTCGAATTAATTCGATATTTAATCTAATGGGGATAAATGTTTTAAAATAAATTAAATATTGATGATTTTAATATGACAGTCTAATAAAATTAATTGTAATTAATGCAATAGTTTTAAAATCAACAACTATTTAAGAAGCTCAAAAATTATAAATTATTTCTAAAACATTAAGCAAAGTCATTTTGAATTTTTATTGTGAGAAATAAATGAATAAATATAATCTAAAAAGTAATACAAAAGTACAATTAAATAAGCTTGTTAAACCCTAATTTTAAATTAATTATTTGAAATAAATAAAATAAAAAAAATTACAATAAAAATAAATAAATCGAATAATTTAGATTTGATTATTTTCAAATATATTTTTTTCGAAATTATTTTTTTTTCTGTAACAGTTCTTATACTCTGGTTAACCAAATATATTTATTTATTATTACGTTTCTGTCTTTTTTAAATATTTTTACTTGTTTTTAACCAAAGAAAAAATCCAGCTGCCTAAATATTTTGGTAAATAAATATTAACTCTTTGTTTGAACACAAACTGACTATATATATATATATTTTTGATCATGTTCTTTTTTTCAAAACAAAAGGAGTTCAATTTACAGCCAATAACAACTCAAATACCAATCAATCATTTAATTATATTAATGTCTGTCTATAAAAGTAATGAGAAGAACGCTTAAAGTAAATAACTAAATAAATATAAGAAATAATTCAAGTGTTACACTTAGAGAAATATGATCTTAGTTATCTAGTTTAGTTCTAGTTTAATTATAGTTCAGTTCTAATTCACTTCTAGTTCAGTACTAGTTCGGTTCTAGTTAAGTTCTAGTTCAGTTCTAGTTCTGTTCTAGTTCATTTCTACTTCAGTTCTAGTTCAGTTCTATTTCAGTTCTAGTTCAGTTCTAGTTCAGTTCTAGTTCAGTTCTAGTTCAGTTCTAGTTCCGTTCTAGTTCAGTTCTAGTTCCGTTCTAGTTCAGTTCTAGTTCAGTTCTAGTTCAGTTCTAGTTCAGTTCTAGTTCAGTTCTAGTTCAGTTCTAGTTCAGTTCAGTTCTAGTTCAGTTCTAGTTCCGTTCTAGTTCAGTTCTAGTTCCGTTCTAGTTCAGTTCTAGTTCCGTTCTAGTTCAGTTCTAGTTCAGTTCAGTTCTAGTTCAGTTCTAGTTCAGTTCTAGTTCAGTTCAAGTTCAGTTCAGTTCAAGTTCAGTCTAGTTCAGTCTAGTTCAGTTCTAGTTCAGTTCTAGTTCAGTTCTAGTTCAGTTCTAGTTCAGTTCTAGTTCAGTTCCTGTTCAGTTCTAGTTCAGTTCTAGTTCAGTTCTAGTTCAGTTCTAGTTCAGTTCTAGTTCAGTTCTAGTTCAGTTCTAGTTCAGTTCTAGTTCAGTTCTAGTTCAGTTCTAGTTCAGCTCTAGTTCAGTTCTAGTTCAGTTCTAGTTCAGTTCTAGTTCAGTTCTAGTTCAGTTCTAGTTCAGTTCTAGTTCAGTTCTAGTTCAGTTCTAGTTCAGTTCTAGTTCAGTTCTAGTTCAGTTCTAGTTCAGTTCTAGTTCAGTTCTAGTTCAGTTCTAGTTCAGTTCTAGTTCAGTTCTAGTTCAGTTCTAGTTCAGTTCTAGTTCAGTTCTAGTTCAGTTCTAGTTCAGTTCTAGTTCAGTTCTAGTTCAGTTCTAGTTCAGTTCTAGTTCAGTTCTAGTTCAGTTCTAGTTCAGTTCTAGTTCAGTTCTAGTTCAGTTCTAGTTCAGTTCTAGTTCAGTTCTAGTTCAGTTCTAGTTCAGTTCTAGTTCAGTTCTAGTTCAGTTCTAGTTCAGTTCTAGTTCAGTTCTAGTTCTAGTTCAGTTCTAGTTCAGTTCTAGTCAGTTCTAGTTCAGTTCAGTCAGTTCTAGTTCAGTTCTAGTTCAGTTCTAGTTCAGTTCTAGTTCAGGTCTAGTTCAGTTCTAGTGTCTAGTTCAGTTCTAGTTCAGTTCTAGTTCAGTTCTAGTTCAGTTCTAGTTCAGTTCTAGTTCAGTTCTAGTTCATTCTAGTTCAGTTCTAGTTCAGTTCTAGTTCAGTTCTAGTTCAGTTCTAGTTCAGTTCTAGTTCAGTTCTAGTTCAGTTCTAGTTCAGTTCTAGTTCAGTTCTAGTTCAGTTCTAGTTCAGTTCTAGTTCAGTTCTAGTTCAGTTCTAGTTCAGTTCTAGTTCAGTTCTAGTTCAGTTCTAGTTCAGTTCTAGTTCAGTTCTAGTTCAGTTCTAGTTCAGTTCTAGTTCAGTTCTAGTTCAGTTCTAGTTCAGTTCTAGTTCAGTTCTAGTTCAGTTCTAGTTCAGTTCTAGTTCAGTTCTAGTTCAGTTCTAGTTCAGTTCTAGTTCAGTTCTAGTTCAGTTCTAGTTCAGTTCTAGTTCAGTTCTAGTTCAGTTCTAGTTCAGTTCTAGTTCAGTTCTAGTTCAGTTCTAGTTCAGTTCTAGTTCAGTTCTAGTTCAGTTCTAGTTCAGTTCTAGTTCAGTTCTAGTTCAGTTCTAGTTCAGTTCTAGTTCAGTTCTAGTTCAGTTCTAGTTCAGTTCTAGTTCAGTTCTAGTTCAGTTCAGTTCTAGTTCAGTTCTAGTTCAGTTCTAGTTCAGTTCTAGTTCAGTTCTAGTTCAGTTCTAGTTCAGTTCTAGTTCAGTTCTAGTTCAGTTCTAGTTCAGTTCTAGTTCAGTTCTAGTTCAGTTCTAGTTCAGTTCTAGTTCAGTTCTAGTTCAGTTCTAGTTCAGTTCTAGTTCAGTTCTAGTTCAGTTCTAGTTCAGTTCTAGTTCAGTTCTAGTTCAGTTCTAGTTCAGTTCTAGTTCAGTTCTAGTTCAGTTCTAGTTCAGTTCTAGTTCAGTTCTAGTTCAGTTCTAGTTCAGTTCTAGTTCAGTTCTAGTTCAGTTCTAGTTCAGTTTCTAGTTCAGTTCTAGTTCAGTTCTAGTTCAGTTCTAGTTCAGTTCTAGTTCAGTTCTAGTTCAGTTCTAGTTCAGTTCTAGTTCAGTTCTAGTTCAGTTCTAGTTCAGTTCTAGTTCAGTTCTAGTTCAGTTCTAGTTCAGTTCTAGTTCAGTTCTAGTTCAGTTCTAGTTCAGTTCTAGTTCAGTTCTAGTTCAGCTCTTGATCAGTTCTAGTTCAGTTCTAGTTCAGTTCTAGTTCAGTTCTAGTTCAGTTCTAGTTCAGTTCTAGTTCAGTTCTAGTTCAGTTCTAGTTCAGTTCTAGTTCAGTTCTAGTTCAGTTCTAGTTCAGTTCTAGTTCAGTTCTAGTTCAGTTCTAGTTCAGTTCTAGTTCAGTTCTAGTTCAGTTCTAGTTCAGCTCTTGATCAGTTCTAGTTTAGCTCTAGTTCAACTCTAATTCAGTGCTAGTTCAGTTATAGTTCGGTTTTATTTCGTTCATTTATATTCTGAATGTTCCTATACTTATACGACTTTTTGTTTATAAACAATTATTAATCAAAATATACCTTCAGTTATTAAACAAGTGTTTTCACCTAAAACCTTCACCCAAATTAAGAATTGGGAACACATGATAATAAAAAGTCAAAATTACTCATGCCAAACATTATACATTTTTCTCAGTGTACAGTTAACAGTGGCTCAAAACTTTGTATAATGCAGCCAACAATTTACTATTTAAATTTCCTTAAATAGTGAATACAACTCTTAGTTGTCAGCAAAATAAATAAAATAGAAAAAAAAGAAGTTTCTCTAATCATTTTTAAACGTCATCATCAAGGTAATCAAGTTTTCTATATAAAAGAAATACTAGTACTAAAGTAATTGTAAAAATACATATCTAGCAATATAAGCGATTCTTTAAGGTATTGCGAAAAAAAAAGAATACCAGCTAAATGTTTTCATATATATTGCGTAAATTTTTTTTTTGAAAACAAGTTAATCCATACATCAGGCATATTTAATTAAACAAAAAGTTTAAAGACTTCTTTATAACTGAACTTGAAATCAATAAAGTATTAATTAAGAACGATTTTGTTTTGTTATTTTTAAAACAGGTGTATTTAGAGGTAGTTATTTATACAATAAAATATCGGTTAGTGAACCAAACAATAAAATTAAAAATTTCTTTGTTTTTGCTTTGCTGTTAAAATCCCTGTTTTCGGACTTTAACAGATTTTAAAGTCAGTTTATTGACACTTTTTTTTGTTGAAATTAATGAAATTTTTTGCTGCAATTTGCAATAATTTTCCCTTTTTTGTTTTAATACTTTTACAAAATGAATGTATTCGTTTTTATTTATAATTTTTTGTTATAAATTGTAAATGAAGGTTGTAGGTATGAGTTTGTCATGGCTTTTGTAACGGAGATGTAACTATAAATGGAATTTTTTAAACGTTTTGGATGCTTTAGACGTTTACAACTCATTATAGTAATATACAATCCCAGTAATGGAGAAAGTGTTAGAACGGTTTCAAGTTAGCAAGTTTAGAATACGAGAATTCGAATAGATCTGGCTAAATTTGAGCAATGGCCGGGCATATAATAATCTAAACCTCAGACATATCAAGGTATTGGGCGAGATATTGGCATGATTAAATCTTAAGTTCGTTTCTTTTTATAAGACAGCCCTGGCCAAGGTCAATTGCTGAAATACTAGCAGAGCTCTCCAAACCTGAAAAGATCTTGAAGATCATGCAATTTGCGACTTCCTATTTATGTTTATAAAAAGCTAAGAGTAGCAGGCGCTAATGGATCTACAAGATAAGTGATCGGTAGTTATGAATAAGAACTTTTTTGGATCACTAAGTAATACAAAGGGGCAGATTTACTTTAAATTTGCTACGATCGTTTTCCTCTTCTAACAAAAGCGATAACGCTTCGAAGGCACACGATGTCCAAAACATATAATCAGAAGAAGACATGAAGCCATTGATTCAAAATAAAACGAAGATTCTTTCTTCCTCTATAATATGGGATGTAGGAGGATGGGTTTTTATTCCTGAAACCTCTTTAGGTATCAGCGATATTGCTTTGAAGGGAGACGATGTCTAAACCATATAATCAGAAGAAGTCATAAAGCCATCGATCCAAAATAAAACGAAGATGCTTTCTTCCTCTCTAAGATAGAATGTGTTTTCTTTGAACAGGAGGATGGGTTTCTATTCCTGAAATCTCTTTAGGAATCAGTGTTATAATAGACGCAATTGTACGGCTTTCAGAGTTGGTGCCTTCTACACATAATCTTATCTTATCTGGTCTATAGTCTAGACCAAATTGAGCGGTTTTCAGGGGTCAATCAGATCGTTCAGTTGCAGAAAAGCCTCTACCAATTAGGAATATAATAACGTTTAAAGTAGAGCATCTAATAGGTTTCTATTCCTGAAATCTCTTAGGAATCATTGTTATAATGGACGCAATTTTCCGGCTTTCAGAATCGGTACCTTCTAAACATAATATTATCTTATCAAGTCTATAGTCAAGTCTTTGAAAGGGTAACCTGATCGTTCAGTTGCAGAAAAGACTCTACCAATTAGGAAAATAATAACGTTTAGAGTAGAGCACCTATAATTTACTACACCAGTATTGGTATATGAAATATTTGAGCTCTGGAGCCTTCTCTGTGTCAATCAGGGACCTTTTGGAATATAGGTCCCCTATTTCAACTCTTTTATTAACTTCCTATACTACTACATTCATATTGACATCACACTAGTGTGGGCCTCTGCTTATCTGTTTTAAATATCTCCACTGTGTCTTCAGTTGAATTCCGCAGGGGTCTATTAATAGTAGTATCTTCAGTTTATTCTTAAACAGGCTGAAAAAAAGCTATGTATGTGCAACTCCGTAACCGTAAAAGGCATTGTGCAACTGATAACCCTAATAGTCGGGGCATATTGGGGTTGAGCTCCGCTTCAATGAACACTGTCATAGTTGCAGTGACAGGGAAAAGGAAGAAACGGTATTCTACTTTCTCTAAGAATGACCTGCCCTAACTATCAGGAGATATAGATTCCTTGGCAACTACCTCCACGACTACAGGTAGGATTAAATGCTATACAGTCGTATAAATCTGACGAGTGGTGTGTTCCAGTCAAAACAGATTCCCTTTGACTCTCTTCGTAGTGAGCTATCAAGATAACAAACCAACTAATCGTAAATTTACTATCTGAGATAAGGCCTTCCGATCTTTGTTTCGCTAATTCGACTCTAGGTTTCAACATTTCAAGACCCGTAGCCGATGAAATATACCTCTTTGTTCTCCCCTAAACTTATCTCGACAAATTTTCTTAATTTACATTTTTTTGCACAAAATCACTTGTTACCGAGAAATGATAGCGCGTAACCTTTTAGAAGTGGACTCCTTATCTACTGTATCTATTGCAAACACCAACAACTGTATTAAGTAAAAATTAAAATGCATTTAAGATTCGTCATCATATTGTTAATATATTGTTTATTTTTCTTTTTTTTTTTCTTTTGCTGATAAGCCAATCTGTACCCACTTTTTTCATAAATAAATATGAAAGTACTTATGTATTTATTTATAAAAATGTTTGTGTACATTGAATATTATTATTGCTCATCAATTTAATTGAATTTTTTTTGCGTTTTTTATGATGTCTGTAACTGTCAAACGAAATAATTTTGTTTTGCTTTAGCCAGTCAGTCGGACAATTGTCGTTATGTATTTAAGCGTTAAAGAATATTAAGGGTAATCACAGTTAAAGATTTAAGGCAATTAAAAACTAATTAACAAAACATATGATTTGGAAACTGTGAATTATATTGAAACTTTTTCCATCAAAGTTTTCCTGCAAATCTCTTTTTTATGTCAAGTTGTATTATGTTTTATAACAACTTTCCAGTTTAAGTATATTTACTGGTTTATGTTATCTTATTTTTGCGTTAAATATAATAAAATTTAATTCTTTTCTTGAATTTTATTATTTTAAATGAATACCTGTAATAAAAATTTTACTGATAAAAGTGTTTGTTATCCATTGTATTTTAGTTTTACTTAATTGCTTGTATAAAGAGTAGTATAAATTTAACTTTGTATATTATACAAATTAATTAAGCTAATTATTTTTAATAATTTCACATTCCAAGTTTTAATTAATTTTAAACGAAAGATTTCAAACAATTCAAAATTTGTTTAGATTACATGAAATGGAAAATCAGACTATACAATTAAAAGTTGTATGAAATTAAACATTCGCAAACCCAGTGAACAATTTGTGTTCACACTAAGTATAAGGTTACATTTAAGTGTTCACACTTATACATATATTTCTTAAAATATTTGTTTTATTTTAAAGTATCCTTCATTCAGTTATTTCTACCTTTTGCTACCGATAAGTGGTACTATTTGCTGGGATACTTATAGTAAGAAGTACTTTTTAATATAATTACAATATTTTATATTTAATTGCGGTTTTATCTATATAAAACTAGCGATTTTTATAGGAATACTTTGCTATTTAAATAGTTTATCTTAACAGAAGTCACATTAAGAAAAATCTAATAAAAATATAGTTTATCCTACTAAAGTAGATCTCCTACTTATATATGCAAATCATTATGCAAAATAATTCTAATATAACGTTTTAAAATTGTAATTTTAAGACGATATTTTATAAAAAACAAAGGAAACTGCTTTGTAACCGGATTCGTTATAAACAATGATCGAAATTGAATATTAAATACATTGTATCTCGAATTTCGGAGTAACTTTCAAGTAACTTTCTTGTTTCCGAAATAGTTGTGAAGATTTAATACGGAAAAAAGTACTTAATTAAGGTAGAAGTAAACAACACGCGTTGAGGGGGCAATCAAAATGTAAAGTTTTAGTATATTTCTGAATATTTTTCTTCCATTGTTGAAGAAATTTATTTCATTTTAGTTTATTCTTATTCATAACAAAGCAAAATACAACCCTGATCAGCTGCCGACGCGTCAAAAGTTGAAAGTTGCTGAACTTTTTGCGGCAGACGCGTTACAAACTACAATGTGTAACTTATTAAATGAAAATACACTATTTCAACTTATTTTTTGACAGAAGCCTATAACGCGTTGCCGCGTACAACGCGGGTTGTGTGCTTCCACCTTTAGTCGTAAGAATGTTGCGTTATTTTGGGATGTTTCAAAAAGCACCTAATGAGTGCAAATTATAAGCAATTTTGAGTTAATTGGACCAAACTTTATTTTTATTGCCTTAAAGAGTTATTATTAAAGACATTATCTTCATAAATTTTATACTATATTCAGTTATCTATTGACATTTATTTTTATTACAATAAACATTTTAATAAAACACGTGTATTTTTATATAAAGGTGTGTTCGTTGTTTGCCAAATGTTGACACAACTTTGTGGTCTCATAAAACATTGTTTTGGCGATAAGATATGTGTAAAGAGTTCTTGGTTAGAGCAGGTCTGTGTCAGAATTTTTATGATTTGGTACAGGTCTGGGGATTTGTCAAGATCAAAATATGTATAAAAATTACCTATAGATAGGTAGATAGATAGATAGATAGATAGATAGATAGATAGATAGATAGATAGATAGATATAGGATAGATAGATAGATAGATAGATAGATAGATAGATAGATATATAGATAGATAGATAGATAGATAGCCGCTAGCTGATCGCTCGCTCGCTAGATCGATCGCTCGCTCGCTCGCTCGCTCGCTCGCTCGCTCGCTCGCTCGCTCTCTCGCTGCTCGCTCGCTCGCTCGCTCGCTCGCTCGCTAGCTCGCTCGCTCTCGCTGCTAGCTGCTGCTGCTCGTCGATAGCTGCTGCTCGCTCGTCTCGCTCGCTTCGCTCGCTCTCTCGCTCGCTCGCTCGCTCGCTCGCTCGCTCGCTCGCTCGCTAGATCGCTCGCTCTCTCGCTCTCCTCGCTCGTCGCTCGCTCGCTCGCTCGCTCGCTCGCTCGCTCGCTCGCTGCTCGCTCGCTCGCTCGCTCGCTCGCTCGCTCGCTCGCTCGCTCGCTCGCTCGCTCGCTCTCGCTCGCTCGCTCGCTCGCTCGCTCGCTCGCTCGCTCGCTCGCTCGCTCCTCGCTCGCTCGCTCGCTCGCTCGCTCGCTCGCTCGCTCGCTCTCTCGCTCGCTCGCTCGCTCGCTCGCTCGCTCTCTCGCTCGCTCGCTCGCTCGCTCGCTCGCTCGCTCGCTCGCTCGCTCGCTCGCTCGCTCGCTCGCTCGCTCGCTCGCTCTCGCTCGCTCGCTCTCGCTCGCTCGCTCGCTCTCCTCGCTCGCTCGCTCTCGCTCGCTCGCTGCTCGCTCGCTCGCTCGCTCGCTCGCTCGCTCTCGCTCGCTCGCTCGCTCGCTCGCTCGCTCGCTCGCTCGCTGCTCGCTCGCTCGCTCGCTCGCTCGCTCGCTCGCTCGCTCGCTCGCTCGCTCGCTCGCTCGCTCGCTCGCTCGCTCGCTCGCTCGCTCGCTCGCTCGCTCGCTCGCTCCCGCTCGCTCGCTCGCTCGCTCGCTCGCCTCGCTCGCTCGCGCTCGCTCGCTCGCTCGCTCGCTCGCTCGCTCGCTCGCTCGCTCGCTCGCTGCTCGCTCGCTCGCTCGCTCGCTCGCTCGCTCGTCGCTGCTCGCTCGCTCTCTCGCTCGCTCGCTCCTCCTCGCTCGCTCGCTCGCTCGCTCGCTCGCTCCTCGCTCGCTCGCTCGCTCGCCCTCGCTCGCTCGCTCGCTCGCTCGCTCGCTCGCTCGCTCGCTCGCTCGCTCGCTCGCTCGCTCGCTCGCTCGCTCGCTCGCTCGCTCGCTCGCTCGCTCGCTCGCTCTCGCTCGCTCTCTCGCTCGCTCGCTCGCTCGCTCGCTCGCTCGCTCGCTCGCTGCTCGCTCGCTCGCTCTCGCTCGCTCGCTCGCTCGCTGCTCGCTCGCTCGCTCGCTCGCTCGCTCGCTCGCTCGCTCGCTCGCTCGCTCGCTCGCTCCTCGCTCGCTCGCTCGCTCGCTCGCTCTCTCGCTCGCTCGCTCGCTCGCTCGCTCGCTCGCTCGCTCGCTCGCTCGCTCGCTCGCTCGCTCGCTCGCTCGCTCGCTCGCTCGCTCGCTCGCGCTCGCTCGCTCTCGCTCGCTCGCTCGCTCGCTCGCTCGCTCGCTCGCTCGCCCTCGCTCGCTCGCTCGCTCGCTCCTCGCTCGCTCGCTCGCTCGCTCGCTCGCTCGCTCGCTCGCTCTCTCGCTCGCTGCTCGCTCGCTCGCTCGCTCGCTCGCTCGCTCGCTGCTCGCTCGCTCGCTCGCTCGCTCGCTCGCTCGCTCGCTCGCTCGCTCGCTCGCTCGCTCGCTCGTCGCTCTCTCGCTCGCTCGCTCCTCGCTCGCTCGCTCGCTCGCTCGCTCGCTCGCTCGCTCGCTCTCTCGCTCGCTCTCTTCGCTCTCGCTTCTTCGCTCTCGCTGTTCTCCCTCCTTCCCCCCCTGCTCGGGCCTCCCTGGCCTCCCTCGGTCCCCTTTGTAGGTTTCACCCCAAACAAGATTCCCTTCACATTTTTTCATAAATTTCAGAAAGTTCAATTTGGCATATGATCATCTATTATAGAAACAAAACCCATTCAAAATGGTTGAATTTCGACAAAATTGGAAAAGGAATCAAAAATGTGGCGACGTCAATCGTAAAACGAGGGATTACAGTAGTTCTACACTAACCATGTACACTTTATGCCTGGCTTATCAATTATTAGTTATTGAGAAAAAAACTGCAATTTAAGCTTATTATAGTTTTTTGTCAACCGCTAAAAAATCCCCATTATTTTAAATATATTTTTGTAATTGTATTATTTAAATAATATAACAAAATAATTTAGCTATTTTCTTAATTTGTTATTCTATACGTAAACTATTAAAGAAAACAAAAAGTTTTTTTTTACATTTTAAAAATTGGGTACTTTTTGCTCACACAATATGCTAATCAAAACTTAAATACTTTGTTTAGATCTAACATCATGTATGAATGTATATATAAATTATATAACTACATATCGTTATCTGAAATGGTAGAGATAATAATTATATATATACAAGATTCAGATTCAATGTGAATCTATAAAAGGGATGTTTTTGGTACTTTTAAGTATGGAACCAAAACCCAAGAAATGAAACAAATAAGTGGCTCATTGGATAGGTATCTATAACACGGAACTTTTTGGTACTTTTTCATGATTCAAATGGTACTTTTTGAATTTTCTATAATATTGAAGCCAGAAATATAAAATTTAACATACAGGGAGTTTTTGGTACTTTTTCGTTATTCAAATGGTACTTTTTCTTCTTAATAATGAACATAGTACCATAAAACTAAACATAATGGGTCTCGATTTAATAAGAATTTATAAGAAGGGAATTTTTGGTACTTTTTCAAATGGTACTTTTTGAATTGAAAATATAAATATAAACGTAAACCTGCAATGTAACTGACGATATGCTTTAAGAAAAAGCTCATATGAGAAATCATGAAAAAAAAACTTAAAAGTATTTATCACTCAGACATTTCCTTTTTTACTTTGATAAACTGTAAACTACTTAGTAGAGAAACAAAATAATTAAGCTTAAATTTACACAACTAACAAAAAAAAGCAATTTTTATTATTTACTGGGAAATATATTTAAATTAATGGCGTTCTATTGTCATTTCACTTTTAGATTTTCACTTCAAAAGTACGAGTATGTCATCAAATGATGCCTATAATCGTAGTGAAGAACAAAATGGAGGCAATGGATCGGTTGCATCTTTTAGCGGCAGTGCGGGGCCGAGCACCAGTAAGCCAAACATATCACAAATACAGCAACAGATAGTACCGAATGAAGAGACACACTTAAGAGGTGATTCAAAACAGGCCTATTTTAGTGATGAAAAAGTTTTGATACCCGAAACCGATAAGGTAAGTAAATAAATCTTTATTTTTTGTTGTTGTAAAAGTTAAAAAAATTTTAATTTATTATTTATTAAGGTGGGTTTCAGTTGGCGTAAATTATGGGCCTTCACAGGGCCCGGTTTTCTAATGTCAATTGCGTATCTTGATCCGGGTAACATTGAATCTGATTTACAAAGTGGTGCAGCAGCAAAATATAAAATTCTCTGGGTTCTCTTGTGGGCGACCGTGTTGGGTTTACTAATGCAACGCTTGGCTGCAAGGTATTAATTTTTATTATTATTATTATTATTGTTTAACAAATAATGTTAATAATTCTTTTTATTATGCTAGACTGGGTGTTGTAACTGGTCTACATTTAGCTGAGATGTGCTATCGTCAATATAAAAAAATTCCCCGTTTTATATTATGGATTATGATTGAAATCGCCATTATAGGTTCCGATATGCAAGAGGTCATTGGTACGGCTGTAGCCATATATTTACTATCGAATAAAGTGTAAGTATTTGCAATTATAATTTCATTTGTTAGTTTTTTTTTGTTTTTAATAAATTGTGATTTATTTTTAATTATAGAGTTCCTTTGTGGGGCGGTGTTTTGATAACAATTATCGATACATTTACGTTTTTGTTCTTAGATAAATATGGTCTGCGTAAACTAGAATTTCTATTCGGTTTTCTTATCACTGTTATGGCTGTGACATTTGGCTATGAGGTATTTATAAAAACATTAAATACATTTTTTTTGTCAAATAGATTTAATCTGAAATTTTAAGAATTTATGAGAATTATTTTGTGAAGATTATCAAATGTTTGAGAAGTCTCACGTATTTATTATTTATAACTTTTATTGAAAGTAATATTTTTTAAAAGTTTTGCTAAAACAAACATTTTTAAAACCACTTTAGTCATAACGCATAGTACACCCACCAAAATCGGCTCAAAATCGTTTTTTGGAGTTGATTTAGTGATGTCCGTCCATACGTCCGTCCGTCTGTCCTTGTAAGCTGTTATCTAGATACATAGATATATCACTATATAAATCGGCACAACTAAGTTTTTTATAAACCTAGAGGATATTGAAAATGTTCTTAGTGATTTGACTATACCTTGACCCCTTCAGAAATTTATGTCGAAACTCATTTCTAAACATTTTTATAGATGTAGTTGCAGAGATCGTAAACTTTATATATTGCTGTAGTTCAGGGGGTAGTATTCCACAATCATTGATAGAAATATTAGTCCTACACCCACCATAAAGTGTAATAATCTTCTCAGAATCCTTTTCGGAATTGATTTACCGATGTCTGTTCATCTTTCCTTCTGTAAAGGTTTGATTTCTAAACACTTTTATTGATGTAGTCATAGGGTTCGTAAACTTTATATATTCCTGCAGTTCGTGGTAGCATTCCACAGCCCTTGATTTGACCTATTATTTAGAGTTACCCTGGATACAGAATTTAGCTACAGCTTAGCTGTCCTAGTAGGACATTACTTCGATTACTAATGGGCTCTGTAATAGATTAATTCTGTGGATCTGAATAACTATTTCCTTAAGTACAATAAAAACCAAGTTCCATGTGTCCACTTTATCGATTACTAGGAGAGAATATAGTGAGCTTCTTCTGCTTTACAATAAGAACATTTGCAAACAACTTTCGTATAGACTTTAATACAAATTACTGTCTTTTTCGGATGCAAGTACCACTTGTTGAACTGCTAGTAGAAATTTAAAACTAAAGCATCACCTATTGGATCTATACATGTCGTACGTGCTTTATTGTTTTTCTTTCTGTTTACAACATTGAACTTTTAAAGTAATTTATTTAAAAATTAACCTATTTTTTTTCAAATATAAAAATTTTCCATTAAATTTTCTTGCAAACTTTTTCCGCGAATTTATTCTTATCTTAATTTTTTTACAATTTAAATATTTAATAAAGACACCTGTCACAATGAACTTTATTGTCTGTTTTTTCTGCGAAAAAAAAGTTGTCACATTCTTATCTTTAACTTGGAAAATAAGATATAAACTACATACTATAATTAATTTAAAAATTTACTTTGATGCTTCTAACTTAATAATTAGTATAATAGTTTGTGGTGTGCCCTACACTATTTAGATAAAAGTCTTAAGTTTGAGAAATGATTTGTAATGACTTTAGGAGAAGAATACATATTTTTCAAATGATCCGTTTAGTGATCGCAATAGCATGCAGAAACGAAGTGCCTATGGCCATAATACTTAACGGTGGATTTTAGAATGTTCGACCGTTTAATCGTTGCCTACATTAGACAAGGCTTGAAGGCCCTAAAAGAACCGACCTGTGTCATTCATATAAAGACCTCTACATTGAATGTGTGGTCAGTAGACTATCTGGTCCGAGCTGACTTTCTACTTTTACTTTTTTTCATTCGTAACTGTTGGAATAACTCTTTAATTAAACTTTTAAAAGTCCTATCGAAGCCATATGATCTAAGAAGACCTATAAAGTTCCGCATATATTTGAAAACGGAAGTGCAACTTACTAGTTGATTCCCTTCTCCTAAAAGTGGGAACTAATTTAAGCTAGTTCGTCTGAAAATATAACAATATCTCGTAATTTTATCGTGAAACAAGCGTGATTTTTAGTGCTTGTTTTACGGGCGAAATCTTAGAGAATATAACTCGGTGTTGATGCAATCGCCGATACTCATCCCAGACTGAGTCTTAAACATATTTATAGATCACGAACTTGTCCTCTTAAATGAGCGTAATGGAGATATCTCTCTCTAAGACCCTATAAAAGCAGTCGATCTAGGGCATTTCAACTTGATTTCAATCACTTAAAGGTGGAACTTTAGTTACTTTGTTTGAACGGATTTAAATGTCCGGTCATTACATCATGAGAAAGTGTCGTATTGGTACCAAACAACGACTGAATACATTGAACCAACAAGTCATTTCTTGTTCTTAAAATAATTGGACCTTCGCTATGGGACGACCGAGTCATCATTGATCAAAGATGGTGAACCCAATGACAGCTGTATTAACCGAAAGTTTTTTCCTGTTATAATAACATTTTTAGTCCCAGTCTTGGATCCATCATATTTTAGGGTTTTTCTTAAAAAATCATACTGGACTATAAAAGAGCCATGTAAGCCGCGATAACTAGCATGTTTCTGCTGTATATTAGACTGAAATTCTATTAAATAATCATCATTAAGCAATTCTGATATCGTTTCTAGGAGTGATTTGACTTTTTATGATCAAGATCTCAGAGCATTAATCCAGCCCATGGAAACACACTTTTGGGAGTCAGGTGCTTTAATTCTAGTCTTGGATTTAAAGCTGATCTTGCCTCAGTGATCGTTCCTCCGAAACGAATAGAATAAATCGCCCTTACAATGTGAAATAATACAGATGTTGTACACTCCCCAGAAAGAGATTTAAGGCTCTTTTTATGATCGAGATCTTAGGCTGGATAATGCTAAATCTCTCCTACTTTTAGAACTCATACAAAAATCAACTTTCAGTCTTACATCTGTATAGATCTAAAACGTTTTATCCAAAGAGAATCCATCCAAAATCGTAGGTTTTGTTGAGGTCACCCGTGTTACATTCTTTTTTCAAATGTGTATTATAAACTTGATCCAAAGTTGACAGTTTTAAAGATCTTTTTATTGAGGATATCTCTGGATAACGTTACATCTGTCCAACTTCTAGAACACATACAAAAGCTGAGAATCAATATTACATCTGTATAGATCTAAAACGTTTCATCCGAAGAGAACGCATTCAAAATCCTAGGTGGTCCGTCCTTGATCATCTGACTATAGTCGTGAAGTATGGAAGTTAGAAATGTTTGCTACGTTTTTAAAAGCTGAAATACTGGTTCTTGTCGTCATGTTTTGTTTCAGATGTGTGAACATCAGATTGTTTAAGATCTGTTGCATCAGAACGTCGTCTGTGGGACACTCTTTTTTCACATTTTATTATAAACTAGACCCCAAGTTGGCGGAGATCTCTCGATAATATTACATTTCTGCTACTTATAGAACTCAGTATTACATCTGTATTGATCTAAAACGTTTTATAGAAGTAGAACGCTTTCCATATCGTAGGTGTTCCGTCCGCGATCATCTGAATATACTCGTGAAGTATGCAAGTTAGGAACGTTTTCTAGGTTAGACGCATATTCAGTATTTAAAGGAGTACGTTTTCATAAGATTATTAGTGGATTTCATAATCTTTTTATACCCACCATCAAAAAAGATGGGGGGTATATTGATTTTGTCATTCCGTTTGTAACACATCGAAATATTGGTCATAGACCCACAAAAGTATATATATTCTGGGTCCTCATTAAATTCTAAGTCGATCTAGCCATGTCTGTCCGTCTGTCCGTCCGTCCGTCCGTCTGTCTGTCTGTCTGTTGAAAGCACGATAGAGTCCCAATGGAAAGAGCTAGAGGGTTGAAATTTTACATAAATATTTCTAACAGGTAAGGTTTGTTTGGTATTGAAAATGGGCAATATCGGTCCACATTTTCTGATAGCCCCCATACAAGTGGCCCCTCGAAAAGCAGCTTTAACAGCCATAACTTGTTTAAAAATACGAATATAGCGATAAAATTCGGCATATGGAAGTTTCTTATGATCCAAAATCATTATGCAAAATTTTATGAGGATCGGTTCATACCCCTATATAAGGTCCCCTTCAGAAAATGACTTTAACGCTCATTACTGGCTTAAAAATACTAGTATATAGATGAAATTCGACATAAGTAACTTTCATACGAGTCAAAATCTATCTAAAAAATTTTATGAGGATAGGTCCATGATTGACTCTACCCCCCATATAAGGTCCCCTTTAGAAAATGACTGCAACGCTCATTAATGGCTTAAAAATACGAGTGTAGGGATGAAATTCGACACAAATAAATTTAATACGAACCAAATTCTGTCTACCAAATTATATTAGGATCGACCCATAATTGACCCTACCCCCTATATAAGGTCCCCTTCAGAAAATTACTTTAACGCTTATAACTGGCCTAAAAAATACGAGTATATAGATGAAGTTCGACATAAGTAAGTTTCATTCTAGTCAAACGAGGTTTGATGGTGGGTATATAAGATTCGGCATTGCCGAATATAACACTCTTACTTGTTATATTTCAATTGATTAACTTCCAAAGTGTATTTTGATGAAATTATATTTTTAGGTTAAAAACTCTAGGAAATTTATGAAAAAGATGATCAATCTAATATGTAAATCTCATTTTAATTTCAGTACGTTGTTTCAGCACCCAATCAAGGTGAAGTTTTAGAAGGTATGTTTGTGCCCTGGTGTAAGGATTGCAACTCAGAAGTTTTACTGCAGGCAGTAGGCGTAGTGGGTGCAGTTATTATGCCACACAATTTGTATTTACATTCGGCATTAGTCAAGGTAATTAAATAAACAAATACAAATCGAAAAAGAAAACAAACAAACCAATAAAACAATAACAATTAAAAAATGACACGTTTTTCATTTCTAATATTTATTATAGTCTCGTGATGTTGATCGTCGTCAGCCCACAAAAGTACGCGAAGCTAATTATTATTTTTTCATTGAAGCCGCAGTCGCCTTGTTTGTTTCTTTCATTATCAATTTATTTGTGGTGGCGGTCTTTGCCCATGGCATGTATGGTAAAACCAATAATGATGTGGTAAGTATATAACATACTAAATATTTTAAATAAGAAACAATTAAATTTGTTTTTTTTTTGTGCATTTAGCTACAAGTTTGTCAAAATCAAAGTATGTATGAAGATGCCAAACATTCGTTTGTGGACAATCAAAATGGTACCGCCATCATTGATGCTGATTTATATAAAAGTGGTCTCTTTTTGGGTTGTACCTTTGGTGTGGCTGCCATGTATATTTGGGGTGTAGGTATTTTAGCTGCTGGTCAATCTTCCACCATGACCGGTACCTATGCTGGTCAATTCTCAATGGAGGGTTTCTTGAACTTACAATGGCCCCGCTGGCGTCGTGTTTTGTTCACCCGTTTGATTGCCATTGTACCCACTTTCTGTTTGGCTCTTTTCAGTAAAATGGAAGATTTAACAAATATGAATGATATTTTAAATGCTGTAATGTCATTGCAATTGCCTTTCGCTGCCATACCAACGATAGCATTTACTTCGTGTTCCGCTATAATGGGTGAATTTGTTAATGGAATGTAAGTGGAAATAATTAATAATATTAACTTTAATATTAATCCAATTTTCTTTCTTATTTTCTTTAGTGGCAATAAAATTGTTTCAATATTATTGACAATTGTTGTT
>NW_023996051.1:0-22500 GCF_015586225.1 Lucilia sericata | reverse complement strand
TTAGTTAAAGTTTGTAATAAAATGTATATTACACAAGATAAGGAAAATAAATAATAAATTACACGTGCTAAATTTGATATAAAATAGCTCTTAGTGATTATTGTTTAATTAAACGAAAGTTATGTGTAGTGTAGAACTATGATATGATATAAATTGTTGATAAAATGTTGTTAATGTTAAATTTAAAAAAAGATTTTAAAAAGTTATTTTTGTAAAAAGTTTATTTTTTGTAAAAAACATATTTTTTTATACGGGAAAATGGGGGGATCTTTCACTTTGACTAGACGATGCACTAGTCTACTGACTAATCGATGCACTAGTCTATTAACTTGTCGATAGGCTGTTGACTAGTCTATTCAATGGCGTATTGACTAGTCTATGGAATAGTCTATTGACTAGTATATTCACTGGCCTATTGACTAGTCTATTCACTAGTCTATTGAATAGACTAGGGACTAGTCTATTGACTAATAGATGCACTAGTCTATTAACTGGTCGATAGTGTAAGGACTAGTCTACTGACTGCTCTATTTAAACTGGGAGGATCTTTCACTTTAACTAGTCTACTGATTAATCGATGCACTAGTCAATTAACTTCTCGATAGTCTATGCACTAATCTGTTCACTGGTCTATTGGCTAGTTTATGGACTAGTCTATTAACTATTAACTGGCCTATTGATTAATATATGAACTAGTCTATTGACTATTCTATTCACTAGTGTATTGAATAGACTAGGAACTAGTCTATTGACTAATAGATGCACTAGTCTATAAACTAGTCGATAGTATATGGATTAGTCTACTCACTGGTGAATTGACTTTAAGTAATCTACTGATGCACTAGTCAATTAACTTGTCGATAGTCTATTGACTAGTATGTTCACTGGCCTATTGACTAGTCTATTGACTAGGGACTAGTCTATTGACTAATAGATGCACAAGTCTATAAACTAGTCGAAAGTATATGGACTAGTCTACTTACTGGTCTATTAACTTTAACTAGTCTACTGATGCACTAGTCAATTAACTTGTCGATAGTCTGTTGACTAGTCTATAGATTAGTCTATTCAGTTTCGTATTGACTAGTCTATGGACAAGTCTATTGACTAGTATATTCACTGTCCTACTCACTAGTTAATTGATTATACTAAGGACTATTCTATTGACTAATAAATGCATTATTCTATTAACTGGTCAATAGTGTATTGACTAGTCTACTGACTGGTCTATTCAAAGTAGGAAGATCTTTCACTTTAACTAGTCTACTGATTAATCGATGCACTAATCAATTAACTTGTCGATAGTCTATACACTAGTCTGTTCACTGGTCTATTGGCTAGTTTATGGACTAGTCTATTAACTATTAACTGGCCTATTGATTAGCATATGAACTAGTCTGTTGACTATTCTATTCACTAGTCTATTGAATAGACTAAGGATTAGTCTATTGACTAATAGACTAGTCTATAAACTAGTAGATAGTATATGGATTAGTCTACTCACTGGTCAATTGACTTTAAGTAGTCTACTGATGCACTAGTCAATTAACTTGTCGATAGTCTATTGACTAGTATGTTCACTGGCCTATTGACTAGTCTATTGACTAGGGACTAGTCTATTGACTAATAGATGCACAAGTCTATAAACTAGTCGAAAGTATATTGACTAGTCTACTCAGTGGTCTATTAACTTTAACTAGTCTACTGATGCACAAGTCAATTAACTTGTCGATAGTCTATTGACTAGTCTATAGATTAGTCTATTCAGTTTTGTATTTACTAGTCTATGGACAAGTCTATTGACTAGTATATTCACTGTCCTATTGACTAGTCTATTCACTAGTCTATTGATTAGACTAAGGACTAGTCTATTGACTAATAAATGCATTATTATATTAAATGGTCGATAGTGTATTGACTAGTTTACTGACTGGTCTATTTAAAGTAGGAGGATCTTTCACTTTAACTAGTCTACTGATTAATCGATGCATTAATCAATTAACTTGTCGATAGTCTATGCACTAGTCTGTTCACTGGTCTATTGGCTAGTCTATGGACTAGTCTATTAACTGGCCTATTGACTAGTATATGAACTAGTCTATTCACTAGTTTATTGAATAGACTAGAGACTACTCTATTAACTAATAGATGCACTAGTCTATAAACCAGTCGATAGTATATTTCTATTCACTGGTCTATTGAATTTAACTAGTCTACTGATGCACTAGCCAATTAACTTGTCGATAGTCTATTGACTAGTCTGTTCACTGGTCTATTGACTAGTCTATTCACTAGTCTATTGAATAGACTAGAGACTAGTCTATTGACTAAGAGATGTACTAGTTTATTAACTAGTCAATAGTATATGGTCTATTGACTAGTATATCCCTTGTATGTAGACTAGTCTGTGGACTAGCCTAAAAACGGTTCTATTGACTAGGCTATGGAGTAGTTTATTGACTAGTCGATGCACTAGTCTCTAATATAGCCCATTGACTAGTAGTATTGACTGGCTGGTATATTGACTAGTCTATGGACTTGTCTATTTACTAGTTTACAAACTAGTCTATGAGATAGTAAATTAGATTATGGAATGTTCTGTTTGCTAGTTTATTGATAAGTCCAAAACTTGTCTTTGGAACATTTATATGCTTGTTATATACAGGAACTACGGTTGTAAGACCTCAGCTGAAGCTTTTACTAATTTTCCTTTTAGTTTTCATTAAAATTTTTAAACAAATAATAAAACTGTTAATTTAACAATTCCTTTCTATCGTTTACAGTGGGTCCAAAAATATGTACTTCCCAGCCAAAATAGTTTTTCGATTAAGAATGCCAATTCCGCCTATGCAAGGTAAGTTTAGACTAATTAATTTATTGTCAAAAGATTTTGGTAAAAAAATGTATATACAAAACTACACACGTTATGCACCTTAAATTAAAAACACACCTATTATTTTTCACCACACACAATTTCTTTACAAAAACACTTACACGCACACTTGCACATAACACACACATTTACAATTAACTGCTTTTAATTTAATATTTTAGTTTAGAAGAAGCACCCAGAAATAGTTAAAGAATCTCTTAAACTAACGCGTTCTTTTCGTAAACCTTTTTTTAACTACCTTTACTCTTAACATATTTACCTATAGTCTCGACTTTCAAATGGATATGTTATTCTTAAAACCCTAATTGGGTTGTATTTATTACGGTCTTTAATTTATAATTTAAACTTAAACCTTCTACGCTATTTACTTATTATTTCTTCATCTCTTCTATCTCTTCTACTACTATTCGCCTTGGTATGTTATTGTTTTTCTTTTTTTTTTCACTTATTCAAAATTTTTCATATTTTAACTAATTTTTTTTTTCAACTTTTTCGAATTTTTACTTTTTTAACAGTGGTGTTTCCATAGATATAACAAATAATGCTATTTGTCCACCTATTAACACAATTTCGGAAAAAGTTCCTAATACTACTAATTAATTAAATGATTAATACTCATTAGGTTTCATTGTTTATAAACATACAATAATATTATTTAATAAAATAAATTATAATTAACAGCGAATAATTTATTATTTTATTTACTAATTATCCTTTAATAACTCGTATTATTGTTAATATTATTAATAACATTTTATGCATTTAATATGTGTGATATTTGTAAATATATTAATTACTAACATTTTAAAATATATAAACATAATTATAAGTTTAAATTGTAATTAACTTGGCATTTATTTAGTATTATATTTCATAAGTTTTCTGTTTGTTCATTTGTTTCATATATATATATACGATTTATAAATGATCATTATGAGAAAGCAGGTTCATCCAAAAATAAAAAAGTATAAAATTATTATTTGAATATTCTTAACGGATTTTAAATTTGTATTTATAACTGGTGTAAATCATGTATACATAATTATTAATGATCTTCGATATTGGTTTTATATGTATTTAAAACAAAGTGAATACCCATGATCTGATCTTCTTCACAAACTAACATAGAAACACAGGTGATCTTAAAACTATTAATAGAACTGCTTTTGTCTGCTTAAAAAAACCTGTAGACTATCAATATCAGATGTTTGTTGTTGTTGTAATAGCTATAACTATACAATAATCAAATCCGAGGATTCTACATCGAGGTCTAGGGGCCTTATTCCTAATAATTCTATTAACTTTTTGATAAATAATTATGACCCTAGGTCTAAAAATTGTGCTAATTCAACATCATGCATCCATAAAGGCATTGGACCAAGTAGGGTGTGGCTGGCTGAGCAATAGTATAAGTGGTAGGTAAAACCACAAATTGGGTATTCGTTATTGACGGGACCAGTAGGCATGTAGCCTATTGCTCCATCCCGATCTTAGTTGTAACAGAATTTATCTAGTTTTCCGCGACTTTCTTCAGAGTATGCTATTGAATGTACGAAATTTATGCGGTATTGATGGCGTCTCTATTGAAGTCGTATCAATCTGCAGTTTAATAGATCAATTCAACATATAGGAAAAACAAACTAGAGGCTGCATATTCATTAGGGATGGAAAGGTCTAAGCGGAAAGATTAGGCATTATGACGTTTGCTCTATCCCGATCTTGGTTACACCAGAATCAGAGGGATGCCTCCAAAAGTCCATTGGATAAAGTTGAATTGGGCTAGTTGAGTAATTGCACATGTGGAGCGAATCATGATGACTTTGACCATAAGATTTTTTTTTTTGATATTTGTAAGAGATGGTACGGTCTATGTGGGACCGCAGGAGATATTTAAGCCTGATGCTCAATCCCGTTCTTAATTATTCCACAGTTACTCTAGATTTCCGTGGTAGGTTTTCTTTAAAGTCTGCTATAGATGGTACGACATTCATGCGGTATTGATGGTGTCTATATGACTGACGTTACAAACTGAGGATATGAGGACTTTCTATATAGGTATTAAGAATGATACTCCAACCCGCTCTTATTTGTATGGGAACTACTTTTCCGCGGCAGGTTTTCTCCAGCGTTTACTATAGGTACGAAATTCATCAGCTATTGAATGTTATTTAAAACTGTCGTATACCATGATCGATCTTACGGAAAGTTCGTTAGTAAGTTTCATCTATCGGGCCTATTGTGCGCTTCTTTAAAAAGTTTCTGGTGATAATCAAATCAACGAACTCCGAACGGACAGATTGAGAAAACATCCACATAGTGACTTATGATTTCCTCCTATACACTTAACAGATCATTGTGCTTATTGATCGTTAACATCGCAATGTCCTAGGAGAGGATAGCTTGCTAAAATTATGGGAGTACATGATCCACAACATGATCCTGTGTAATACAAGCTATGGGCAACCAAACGGATCAAGTAATTCAGTAATATTTGCAATGTTGTATAGTACGAGCAGATTCAGAATGTAAAGCATACGGAGAGAACATTAGAACAATGGAACTCTTCCTATATCACTGACAGATTTCCTCCAAAATTATATCCAAAAATCTTGGAAGATATTACATCCCTTAGAACACTATTTAATCGGAAAATTCTAAGGAATAACGTTCTTAAAACAAAGTTTGTTATCATCGAAAAATTAATGACTTTCATAGGTTTTAAGCCATATTATATCAGAGTATTCTGATATTAAATGTCTAGAAATGAGTACAGTATGACAGTTCTATTGATATTGAGACCAATGATTTGTTTCTTCTCGAAATTGTTACTTTCGGAACTGGTTATGTGCAAGTGTTTCATAGAACTTGTTCTTTAATGAATGATTTTATTTCGAATTAGTAACTTACGGAACTTGATTTTTTTAAATTTTCAGAAACTGAAATCGTTCCGTTTACCTTCATTCTTAATCTAGTTAATCTAAATCAATGTTCTGTTTCATTGAGCTTAAGGACTTTTACCGGATGGAGTGAAATACAAAGCTAGGCATAATCTCTTATATGCAGCTATAAGTATAAAGCTTATCTTAGTTCCAGTATTAATAATCCCATTAGGCTTTTTATACCCTACACCACTTTAGTTGGGAGGGTATATTGGATTTGTGCTGATGTTTGTAATATACAAAAATATTCGTCCTAGACCCACCTTAAAGTATACCAATCGGCTTAGAATCGGCTTAGAAATTCTGAGTCGATTAAGCTATGTCCGTCCGTCCGTCTGGCTGGCTGTCCATGTAAACCTTGTGCGCAAGGTACAGGTCGCAATTTTCAAGATAATTGGATGAAATTTGGAACGCACGTTTTATTTGACCCAAGGACGAAGCCTATTGAAAATGGTTAAAATCGGTCCATTATTTCACCTAGACCCCATAGAACAGAACCCCCCGAAAAGGGCTTCTGAGCTCATAATTATGTTAAATATAAAGATATATCGATAAAATACGGCACAACTAAGTTTTATAGTAGTCTTGATGACCCTGCCAAATTTCATAAAGATCGGGCCCCATTTGACCCTAGGTCCCATACAAAGTCCCCTTCAGAAAATTACTTGAATGTCCCAAATTAACTTATAAACACAAATATCGCGATGAAATTCAGCACAATAAAATATTATGTAAATACATATAAATATATTCACAAAATGTTATCGGGCTTGGTCCATATTTGCCCCTAGCCCCCATATAAAGCCTCTTTCAGAAAATTAGTTTTTCATCCATAAATTGCTTAAATGTATCGGAACAAGGGAATATTGAAGATAAATGCTTTATTATGAAAAATAAATCACATTTAATATTTATAATTTATATGGTCGGCCACGCCCGACTATACTTTCTTACTTGATTAAGTTAAATATTAGTACTAGTTATAAACTTTAAAGTGATTTCTGGACCTTATATAGGTACAAATGTGGTTTAGTGTGAAAACTGACGGTAGTATCTCTTTATCAGCGTTCTAGTTTATTAATCCAGAGGTTATAGGTTCAATTCCCACCTTAGGCATTGGTAAGGAGTCCAGCGTAGGTTTCCACAGGGCCTGTTGTTTAAACTATATTCCCGGCTGTATTCCGGTGGCTATGGAATTCGTGGATCTGAAATGTCTATTTTCAATACCAAATAAACCTTATAAATAGAGAATATTTGTGGAACTGGACATGACTAGATTGCCTTAGAATCTAATAGGGACCCATAAATATATACTTTTGAAATAAAATGTGGATAATACCTTCCATCTTTTTTTGGTGGATTTAGGAGTGTATGGGTTAAAGTAACATGTATGAACTAAGGAGAATTTAAAAAACCCTTTGGGCGTTAATAGGGGCATGTTGCTTCACATTAAAATATGTGAAACTCCAAAAACACCTTATAACCCATAATAGGCGAGATACATATATCTAGGTTGATAACTGCAATAACTGGACACTGGATGCTAGGCAGACTTGCATGTTGACCGGGGTTGCCCTCTGTGAATATCCTTATCTAGCCGTTAAGAGAAACTGTTTCCCCTAGCAGTTATTTTATATCCAATTTTAGATAAAATAACTGGGTCTGGAGAACTTTAAGCACTCAGTTCCAATCTTTCGAAAACGTTCGTAATTTTAAAAGAAGGATGGACATGACTAGATTGTCTTAGAATCTAATAGGGATCCATAAATATATACTTTTGAAATTAAATGTGGATAATATCGTCCATATTTTTTTGATGGACTTAGGAGTTAGATGTGTGAACTAAGAAGAATTAAAAAAAACCTTTGGGTATTAATAGGTGTATGTTTGCTTTATATAAAACCATCGTATGTGTCCCTTTCAATGAGAAACTCCCAGAACACCTTATAAACCATAATAGGCGAGATATATATATCGAGGTTGATAGCTGCACTAACTGGACACTGGGTGCTAGGCTAACATGCAAGTTGATCGGGGTTCTCCTACAATGATTACTGACAGGGAAAAGGAAGAGGCGGTCTTTCCACTACTCTGTAAATATACTGCTCTAGCAGCTAAGAGAAACAGTTTCCCCTGACAGTTACTTTATATCCAACTTTAGTTAAATATTTGGGTCTAAACTTAATGACATCTCAAGGCTATAGACTGGATCTAATACTATACATATTAAGTGTAAATACACTTTCATATAAGTTATAAGATCGATCGGTGAAAGGTTTTTCATAAAAATGGTGTTTCATTTATTATTCATTGGCATTTGGTGTGTGTTTTTCATTAAAATTCATTAAATTTATTGTTATTTTTTTCTTGTTTAAAATCATATATAATTATTAAATAATAAAATTTTTTCTGTTTTTTCAATCTAAATACAACTCTGTACCCCCCCCACATGTCTTTATGTTTGATGTTGTTTTTTTTTTTAATGTGTTTTTTGTTAAAATTACATAAAAACGTTAAACTTATACAACATACAACTTATACTACATACAACTATACAACAAATATAAATTATTAAATAAAACATACAAAATAATTGTGGTGATGCTAATTTTCAAAAATCTGGTATATAAATTTTGAAATTTTAATGTTTGATACTAAATTAAAATTTCACTTTTGGTGAATTTAAACAAAAATTTTTTAAAAATTAAAAAAAAAAGTTTTTCCTACAATTTGCAAAACTACAATTAATTGTCAAGGATAAAACGTCAAAAAACCAAAATAAACACTAATACTCGTCTTACACATGTGTTCATACTGTTCTATCTACTTATATGTTTCTTATATGTTTTATTAATTTCTTTTTTGTGGAAATTTGTACATTTTTTTAAAAAAATTTAAATTGATTCATTTTATATAAATTTCTTTTCCATTTAAACACAATGTGCTCTTAAATAAACTCACAAAATCTATGAAAACTCAACGATATTAAAATGAAATCATCATCAAATGAAAAAAAAATCCATAATTTTTTTTTTGTAAAAAAACAAAAAAATATATAAAAATAATTATATTTTTAATGGAAAAATCATCATGAAAAACACACACACAATAATAATAATTTCATATAAAAAATTATTTGCATATAATTGAAAATTCTATGAATTTTCGCCACGCTTATTGATTTATTATCGAATTTGAAATGTGTTGGGGGCCATGTGGTTTTCAAAATGAAACAAATTATTAAAATTTATCATCAATCATAATGACTGACTCTGGTGGGGCTTGCCAATAAATTAATAAAATGAAATCACCAAAAAAAAAAAAACGCTACAACATCATCACTAAAACCACCAACATCGATCGATCGAACATCCATTTAATACACACCAATGCTTGATTGCTTGCCATCTGTTTGCCACGCCCCTTCTGCCTTAATACTATGAACGCCCACCTGCCTTTATATAACTGCTGATGAAATTAAAATTTTCCTATGGTGTGTGTGTGTGTGCGGGTGTGTGTGTTTGTTTTTTTACGGCCTGCAGTGAGCTGACATTATACGATACCGGTAGCCCCATATTTTCTGTTTCCTATCGTAATTATTAATTATTTATTTCATCTTTAAAATTATACTTTATATATCGTTTTCTTTTAGTTTAAATAATCATTGTTTTTGTATAAAAAAAAAACACTTGTAAAACTCGCATTAATTTTTTGCTCACTTTTCAAAATTAAATTAATTTTTTTATATATTATTAAAAAAATAACTTTAATTTTATATAATTTGCCTGCTGTATTTGTTTTTATTTATGTACAAATTATTGTAGTTTTTATTTTATATAAATATTTTTTATTCTATTTTATTTGTTTTTCTTTCTTTTAGCAATTTATTTAATTAAATTTTGTAAATTACAAAATAAAATATGAATTTAGTCATTTTGTTGTAGTGTCTGTGTTTTATTTAAATTTTACACTTGTATTTTATATATATATATTTTTGCAAACTGATCTTGTATAGTTATAGTTAGTTTTTACTAAAATTTTGTCTAGTAAGTATTGTATATAATTCACTGTAGTATTTGCCAAAAGATATCTTGAACTCCCCATCTGATAAATTTGTACAAAAAATCTAATTATTGCTGCTTATTTTGACAATTTATATATCAAAAACTGATTTGCGCCATAAATATCTAGGACTTCAAGTAAATCGATAGTTAGCTCATGCCTTCAAGAGCAAATTAAGCAGATTTTTTAAAGCAATATGATTGCAAATAAACCGAATATACATATATTTTTTAAGAGATTTTTATAAAAAACTCTGTAATTATAAATTTGACCTTTGATCCCAATGCTAAAATGGCGTCAATTGGAAAGCGGATCGTTCCACAGATCGGTGATACTTTTGTCGTTAGAACGATCTAATGTTTTTTTTCTAGAATTTTATTCTTTTGAGGGCAAGAATGAATCAAGCTGTTGGCAATAATAATAAATTTTTACAAAAAAACACTATAATTATAAATTTGACCTTTGACCCCATTGCTAAAATGGCGTCTTGTATAGGTTATGTTGTTGTTAGAAGTTCTTTAATGGGTAAAAGCTTTCGTTTAATACAGCTATTGCTGAGGTCACAATCTTTGATTCAATTGGGAAACGGATCATTCTGGAGATCGGAGATACATTTGTCGTTGGAACGATCAAATGGTTTTTTTCTGCAAATTTATTCTATTGAGGGTAAGAATGAATCCAGTTAATTTCGAATACCTTGTTCTAAAGTGAAACGTATCCGAGAGAGATCTGTTTCGGATCATTCTGGAGATCGGAGATACATTTGTCGTTGGAACGATCTAATAGATTTTTTCTAGAACTTTATTCTATTGATGGCAAGAAGAAATCCAATTAATTTCGAATACCTTGTTCCAAAGTGAAACGTATCCGAGAGAGATCCGTTTCGGATCTAATGTTTTTTTCTAGAACTTTAGTCTATTGAGGGCAAGAATGAATCAAGCTGTTGGCAATAATAATAAATGTTTACAGAAAAACTCTATAATTATAAGTTTGACCTTTGACCCTATTGCAAAAAAGGGCGTTTTATATAGGTTATGTTGTTGTTAGAAGTTCTTTAATGGGTAAAAGCTTTCGTTTAATACAGCTATTGCTGAGGTCACAATCTTTGATTCAATTGGGAAAAGGATCAGTCTGGAGATCGGAGATACATTTGTCGATAGAACGATCTAATGTTTTTTTCTAGAATTTTAGTCTATTGAGGGCAAAAATGAATCAAGCTGTTGGCAATAATAATAAATTTTTATAAAAAAACTCTATAATTATAAATTTGACCTTTGACCCCATTACTAAAATGGCGTCTTGTATAGATTATGTTGTTGTTAGAAGTTCGTTCATGGGTAAAAGCTTTCGTTTAATACAACTATTGCTGAGGTCACAATTTTAGATTCAATTGGGAAACGGATCATTCTGGAGATCGGGTATACATTTGTCGTTGAAACGATTATTTCTAGAACTTTATTCTATTGAGGGCAAGAATGAATCCAGTTAATTTCGAATACCTTGTTCTAAAGTGGAACGTATCCCAGAGAGAGAGCGTCAATTGCATCAATTGAAACAAATAGTAATCAGAGGGGGCATGATCCGGTCTATAAGGCGGACAAAACTTTCCAACAAGTTTGGGAAAAAAAACTTTCCTTTGATTGGAAATCAGATCGTTCTGAATTAGAAACAATGCGCCAAAAGCTCTTCTTAAGTTAAACATGAATCAAGTTCAGATACTCTGTTCTAAATTGAAGCGTATTCCAGAGAAAGCGTTCTACATTGATCGAAATAAAAAGTAGTCGGACGGCTCGTAGTCTGGATTATAAGGCGGATGAGACTAAATTTTACAACTACATCTTTGTAAATAGTTTTTGGAACATGTAAACGATTGTTGCGATGTTGTAATATTTCATGTCTGGCCGCATATTATGCACGTTTTACGGCCCATGCTCGCTTCAAACGAATAAGTTGCATTTCGTACAAGTCTGGCCAGATTTAAAATTAATAGGACCGACCCAAGATAACAAGATATGATAGGCAAATTCGGATTCGACGCAAGTTCAATCCTTTGGAAATGTATACTTTAGTTCCTAGGTTTTGATTTTTTGAAGTTCAGATTCTATGCAGCTCAGCCCTCTTTACAAATTCTGATCAGCGCATAATAATTCATTGATATTGATTAGAACATATGATTTTTTTTTATAAAGAAGGGTAAAAACCTACAAATCACTTTTAAAAACTTGACCTTTGAACTCTGATTAGTACATAATTTCTAAAAGTTATTGCTATTGTCGCCACAAACAAACAGATATAAGAAATCAAAATTACAATGACTCTACTGAAATGATCTATTAGATAGTAATTACTTCTGTAAGATTAATAAATGAATATCTTCTTGGTGAAGCAGAACCGGAATTTGAGATAATATGACTAAAAGTGGCAATTTTCTAGAGTATCTTCAACTTTGTAATTAGGTGAAGAAAATTTAAACTATTATTCAAAAACATGTTCGTTTATATTAGATCCTAAATCTTTCACAGAAGAATTTTTCAAAATGTTGTGTATGAAACTTAGTTGATGTTATTATATAGATTCGAAGGAAAGATCATAATTTAACGATCAAATTTGGAGAACATATGGTGGTTAAAATTATTCCTCTCCAATTGGAATCGTTTGCGATTAGATTCGTTAGTGATACTTCCTGGAAATAGTCGAGATCATGAGCAATGTACCACAATATATTTCTTTATAGAGCGGGATAGTTATAAATAAGTTATAAAAAATTATATTTAATAGTTTTATTTTCAAAACACCCTGTTATTTTACACCTTAAGTTATCGATAACTACTTTTGGGCAATGTTTTGAACAGGGTGTTTCAAGTTGTGATATAGTATTGTCCAGTTTCTATAAAAAAATCATATTTCAATGTATTTATTCAATATATCATGGCAGTGGTAATAAACTTAATATGCGACATTTTAGTATTACACTTCCTCCGCCCATAAAAGTCCGATCTTGTGACTTTTAAGTGATTTATCGGAATCGGAATAAAGATTTAAATATACTCTTTGGTCATACAAGTAGTTGTTTTTAAAATAAACTTATTTGTCAGAATTGTGCATTTATTGAAAAGATTCACTTCTCGACTTTTAGCGAGTCCTGTACATAGGTTAGTGGAAATGTGAAGATAATGTGGCTGTTAAGTATGCAACTGCAATAAAACCCACAGTGGCAGATGGTTACCACTACATAACCATGTTAAATATCTTGGTAATGCCAATTGGCCGCATCGGAACGGTGATTTCATCCGTCTGAATTCTTTCTTGTGGGACGTCATTAGAGATTGATGTTATATGAATCATATAGAAACGATCCACAGAGTAAAGACAAACAAGTTTTCGGCAAATTGAACCGACAGAAGTCAGCCGGGGCGACCACATGAATAATATCGTGCTATATAAATAATCTTGATATCTGGTTTTTACTAATAAAGCTTTACTAATAAAAAAAAAATGAAACAATTTCATGTTTTAAAAATAAAAATATATTTTTTACAACATTTTACTGGTTCCACATATTATGCTTTTAGGTACCTATAACACGACAACTGACCGATGAACACTAATTTGCTTGATTTTTTTAAACTGGTTTTGATAATTTTCAAGTAAGAAAGTTCGCTTGTGCCCGACTATGTGATAAAGCATTAGATCGGGGGGTTTTGTTGATTCAAAACTTTTTACTGGATCATTAATTTTTTTTAAGAACCTATAACGACAACGGATTGATGGACACTAATTTGTTTGATTTCTGTTATGTTTTTACTTATTTTTAAGTGGTAGGTTAGTTGTTAGTGTTCCAGACCGGGGATGGTGGGTTCGATTCCCGCCTGAGGAGCGCACAACAGGCTCGATAGGGGCCTAGGTGTATTCTTCGGATTTGATGTGTATACCTCCTTCTTCTTTCTGTCTTCTGTCTAACTAACTAACTAACTCAAACTAACTAACTAACTAAAACAACTAACGAACGAAACTAACTAACAACGAACGAAAAACAACGAACGAAGAACACTAACGAACGAACGAACGAACGAACTAACAACGAACTAAGCTAAGACGAACTAAACTAACAACAACGACCGAACACGAAACGAATAAGAACTAACGAACGAACTAACAACGAACGAACGAACTAACGAACGAAAACGAAAACAACTAACAAGAACTAACTAATACGAACGAACGAAAACTAACTAAATAACAACTAAGAACAACGAACGAATAACGAACTAAAACGAACAAAAAACGAACGAACAAACTAACTAACTAACTAACTAACTAACTAACTAACTAACTAACTAACTAAACTAACTAAACTAACTAACTAACTAAACTAACTAACTAACTAACTAAACTAACTAACTAACTAACTAACTAACTAACTAACTAACTAACTAACTAACTAACGAACGAACTAACTAACTTACTTACTAATTATAGGAAAGGTCGGTTATGCTCGATTATGTGACACCCTATAATAAAGCATTATATGTATTGAGTTTATATGTAGTTCTCTTAATGTTCTGAAAGAGGCCTTCTATGGGGGTTAGGGTAAACTTAGCCTCGGTCATTGCGAAAATCGCCTGTACGTAGATTTTTCTGGTATATTTACTATAATTATGAGTTCAGGACCTATTCGGATCAGATATTTATTTCTTTCAAAATGTGATCTGTATTTTGAATACAAGGTTTATATTGACATTGACTGATCTTTAAAAATGTATGTATGATTACTAGGATTATGATGAGCGTAGAAAGATGACGTTGAAAGATCTTCAAAAAAGTGGTTTACAAAATACAAGGAAAGTGATATTGAGTCGATTGGTGTCGTTGAGTCGATTTAGTTCACTGCACGCGAACTGTCAAGTAGAGTCAAAGAGACATAGTTGGAATGAATATCAATTATGATCATCTAATATAATTAGAAAATTTCCACTATCTAGGAATATTAAAGATTGCATTAAAGAAATTCTCTTTGTTAAAAGTAGGGAAATAATTTTTTGTGTATTAAACAAGATTACCCCCATTTCATTACACGCCCCTATACATTACAGGTGCTTTTACAGACGTAATACAACAATGTAATTGTATAAAGTTCTCATTAAAGCTTAACAATTATATAAGCTTAAACTTTTCATAACAAAAGCTTAAAGATAAAACAAAACACAATTATTCAAACACAAGCACACACATACAAATTTGAAAAGAAAACTTTATACACTGAAAAAAATTATTATGAAATATTTATTTAAATTTAAAACTTTTTGTTTTCTTTACAGAATTTCCACAAATCCAGATGTTGAAAATGATATCAATAATGATGAAGATGCGTAGCCATTACTGGGTAATGTAGAAACAGATGATAGTGATGATGATGATGGTGATGAAGGTGACCAGGCAAATTTAAGTTTTCTTCATAATAACAACAGCAGTATACAAATACTTGCCAATGGTTCGCCAAATATCATTAGCTAGCATTCATTGATATTTCAAATTTCAAATATTATTATAAAACAATTAAGACAAAACACATTTGAAACAAAATTCATAAGAAATCTAGATAATTTCTATATAAAACTAATAACAACAACACCAAAGGTATAAATGATAATAATGTATTTAAAACAAAACAACAATTGGCAGGCTAATGATAATTAGTTGAAAGTATAAAAAAAAATACTTAATTTTATGAAAAGTAAATTAAAAAACAAAAGTAAAACAATAATTATAATTAGGTTTTTAAAAAAATGTTATAAGTAAGATAAAATTGTGTTATTTTAATTTATATTTTTTTAAATTTATATACTGAATTTTTCTAAAAGCTCTCTATTACAATATTTTTGGAAAAGATTTTAAAAGGGAACATCGAAACAATCAAAAGGAATTTAAATTATAATTTGAAATTTAAAACTTTTAAAATTTTAAAAAAATGACCTAAAAAATCGAGGGATTATTAAAGATTTGGATCCCGCAGATATCTGGGGTCTTCAGAAACAAAAAAAACATACAGACAGATATAGCTTCATCAACGTTGCTATCTACAAGGATAAGTGAATCTACTTGCGAATAGATCTATTACGATATGCCCTATGCCTAAGAGATCGTATGTGATTTCGCTGATTTTTAATAGGAAACTTCTGGAAAGCTTATCTGTCAAAATTATTGAAGATTTGGATCCCGAAGATATCTGGGGTCTTCAGAAAACTGATTTCAACAAACATACAGATGGACAGACAGGCAGACGGACATGGCTTAATGGACTTCGCTGTCTATAAAGATATTAGATCCATTACGATAATCCGAAAACTAAGAGATCGTATGTGAAGCCCATCTAAACAGCCGAATTGATACCAAAGGCACTTAGGTAATAATCTATATTTAGTGAGGTCAAGAGGATTCTATCAATTATCTGCAGCTGAAATCTGACCAGATCATCAAAGGGGAGCTGTAGCGACTGCACTTGATTAGTCTAAAGCGAGATCTGAGGTCTTCTGGAAATTGATTTCAACAAACATACAGACGGACATAGCTTAATCAACTTCGCTATCTACAAGTGAATAAGTGAATCTACTTCAATAGGAATCCCCTCGAAAGCATGTCTGTCAAAATTATTGAAGATTTGGATCCCGAAGATATATAGGGTTTCAGAAAATTGATTTCAATAAACATACAGATGGACAAACAGGTAGACGGACATGTCTTAATCGACTTCGCTGTCTATAAAGATAAATGAATCATTACTTACGATAAAAAATGGATCCTTTACTATAACCCGATGCCTAAGAGATCGAATGTGAAGCTCCTCCAACCAGCCGAATTGATAACAGAGGCAAATAGCTATAGCACTTGGTAATAATCTGTATTTAGTGAGATCAAAAGGATTCTATCAATTATCAGCAGCTAAAATCTGACCAGATCATCATAGGGAACCTGTAGCGAATGCACTTGATTCATCTGAAGTGAGGATTTGCTCAGAATATGCGGACGGACATGAAATAGTAAAATTCAATCATGATAAAGCTCAACAAACTGTTAAAAACTATTAAGAAAGAAGTGCTGGGAAAGTTTGGTCTCGTCCGTCTTATAGTCTAGACCTTGCTCCGTTGCTCTCTCTGGAATACGCTTCACTTTAGAAGAGGATATTGGAAAAGTCTATTTAGATAGAAAATCTGAACAGTCCTTTACATCAGAAAAGGGTATACGAAAAGTCTATTTAGATAGCAAATCTGACCAGTGCATTACAGAAATCTGATCGATGCAGAACGCTCTCTCTGGGATGCGCTTCACTTTAGAATAGGGTTTACGTAAAGTCTATTTAGATAGAAAATCTGAACAGTCCTTTACAGGGAACTTGATCAATGCAGAACGTTATCTCTGGTATACGCTTCACTTTAGAACAGGGTATACGAAAAGTGTATTTAGATAGAAAATCTGAATAGTCTTACAGGGAACCTGAATCGAATGTAACTGATTCGTTTTAAAAACGAGCATGTCAAGCGACTACAATTTGTTTCGATCTATACAGATCGCTCTCTGTTATACATATAATTTGAAAAGAGAGTTTTGCTTATAAAAGTGACAAAATTAACTTATATCCGAGCAAATCTAAAATAGAGAGTTATGAATATAATGCTTCATTATAATTTAAAAACTTTAAGATCTTTTGAAATCTATAAATAATTATTCTTTGGGTTACTTTTTGTGTCGATAATAATCGCTACATTGTTATTTTGTTTTCCACTAATCAATTTTGTGTTCCCAAAAGTTATTAACTAAATTATTATTAAAAATTTTACTTAATTCTTTTTTTGTTGAAATTTTTTTATTATATATTTTATTATTTTTTATTGTTTTATATATTTTCTTTACAAAAAATATTAAATTGAAATTTATTATAATTTTATTTTTTCAAATTGTATTAAAACAAATTTAACCGAAAACTCTTACACAGTGGTTGAGTAAAACAAGGAAAGTAAACCTATAATTTAGACCTAATTAACTTCAACTATAAGACATGTTAGATATATTATATATCAATGGAAAGAATATTGAGTTTAGTTGTGTCGTATAAAATGGATTACGAATCCAGCTATCTGTGTAGAAATTACAGATTTATTTTCCTTTTTCCTAATCATCCCCACTGTGCCCATTATAAATATTTTATTATTAAATATCACGAAGTATTTTACATATTTGTTTCCCTCCTCTATAATTTTTTTATAAATATAAAAAAACTTTCTCGAAATTTCTCAAAAAAAACTTTTTTAATTTACAAAATTTCTCGAAATTTTTATTTTTTTCCATTTTTTTAAATTTTTGTTAATTATCTACTTTTTTTCCAAAAAAATTTCTTAAACTACTTGTAGCAAAAAGGCTGTGAAATTATTTTTTTCAAAAATATCCTAAACACTGTAACTAAATCAAGTACTTGAAAGGAATTAATTTCTCTCTAATGAAATATTTTTTCTATTATCTTAACAGTTGTTTTACTTAAAACAGTGAATTAGTTAAAAAGAAAATTTACTTAAATTTGTTTTAGATACATATACATATATTTTTTTAAAATTTTAAGTTATAATTGCAATTAAGTATTTTATTTTTTTAAATTGGTTCAAAATCACAACACTGTAGGTGCAATGATTTATATTTAGTAAAAAAATATTATTATTTTCCAATTAAAAAAAAAACATCACATTTAAATAGTAAAAAGTTTTATAATTGGAAATTCAATTAATCTATAAATAATGTAATATTAATGAAATGTGTATAATAAATGATATATAAAAAAAAATCATTAAAATTTTTATGTAGAATTTATTTACGACTGGATATATTATATCAATAAAAAATTTTAAGGCAATAAATGTGTATGTATTTATCAAATCGGAAAGTACAGTGTGACATGTTTGATCAGACAATTGTCCCGCGATAAGATCATCAAAACTATTAGTTAAGTTAGTTAGTTTAGTAAGTTAGTATTAGTTAGTTAGTTAGTTACGGTTAGTTATGTTAGTTAGTTAGTTCGTTAGTTAGTTAGTAGTTAGTTAGTTAGTTTAGTTAGTTAGTTAGTTAGTTAGTTAGTTAGTTGGTAGTTAGTTTAGTTAGTTAGTAGTTCAGCTTAGTTTAGTTAAGTTAGTTAGTAGTTAGTTAGTTAGTTAGTTAGTTTAGTTAGTTAGTTAGTTAGTTAGTAGTTAGTTAGTTAGTTAGTTAGTTAGTTAGTAGTTAGTTAGTTCGCTTAGTTAGTTAGTTAGTTGTAGTTAGTTAGTTAGTTAGTTAGTTAGTTAGTTAGTTAGTTAGTTAGTTAGTTAGTTAGTTAGTTAGTTAGTTAGTTAGTTAGTTGTTAGTTAGTTAGTTAGTTAGTTAGTTTAGTTAGTTAGTTAGTTCGTTAGTTAGTAGTTAGTAGTTAGTTAGTAGTTAGTTAGTAGTTAGTTAGTAGTTAGTTAGTTAGTTAGTTGTTAGTAGTTAGTTTAGTTAGTTAGTTAGTTAGTTAGTAGTTAGTTAGTTAGTTAGTTAGTTAGTTAGTTAGTTAGTTATTAGGTTAGTTAGTAGTTAGTTAGTAGTAGTTAGTTAGTAGTTAGTTAGTTTAGTTAGTTAGTTTAGTTATTTCGTAGTTAGTTAGTTAGTTAGTTAGTTAGTAGTTAGTTAGTTAGTTAGTTTTAGTTAGTTAGTTAGTTAGTTAGTTAGTTAGTAGTAGTTAGTTAGTAGTTAGTATTAGTTAGTTAGTTAGTTAGTTAGTAGTTAGTTAGTTAGTTAGTTAGTTAGTTAGTTAGTTAGTTAGTTAGTTAGTAGTTAGTTAGTAGTAGTTAGTTAGTTAGTTAGTTAGTTAGTTGTTTAGTTTGTTTGTTAGTTTAGTTAGTTAGTTAGTTAGTTAGTTAGTTTAGTTAGTTAGTTAGTAGTTAGTAGTTAGTAGTTAGTTAGTTAGTTAGTTAGGTTAGTTAGTTAGTTAGTTAGTTAGTTAGTTAGTTAGTTAGTTAGTTAGTTAGTAGTAGTAGTTAGTTAGTTAGTTAGTTAGTTGTTAGTTAGTTAGTTAGTTAGTAGTTAGTTAGTTAGTTAGTTAGTTAGTTAGTTAGTGAGTTAGTTAGTTAGTTAGTTAGTTAGTTAGTAGTTAGTTAGTTAGTTAGTTAGTAGTTAGTTAGTTAGTTAGTTAGTTAGTTCAATGGGCTGTGATGGCAAATTATGTTGGGAACCCTGATCAACATTACTAGGTCATGTCACATAGTGAATAATATAATTAAATGTATCTATTTCGCTTAATTGATAAAATTTACACTTCCGTTAAAACGAAGTAAGTACTTGCTATTAATTTCGTTTAACTTTGAAAAACTGCATTTATTAAGTAAATTTCTAGTTAGAAAAACTTAATTGTAAAACAATTATAAAAAGCATTGTCTGAGAACAAAATTGTCTCAGTTATTTTTAGAAAATCTGTTAAATTTCATTAAAGGGAGTTGGGTCACCTGTTTTCTATAATTTTGATTTTGTAATTAAGTTTGTAACACATAGATATAATGGTCTCAAAACTCACAATATATTTGGGATCCTTATTAGATTCTTTAAAGATCTAGACCCTTCCTTCTGTTTGTTAAAATCACTATAGTATGCATTGGGGATCAAGAAAACTGAAAATTTCCACTATTTATTAGTTTTGTTTGTTATGGAAAATGGGCAATATCACTAAACGATTTCACTATGCCCCCAAACAAGTGGCCATAATTGACTTAAGTTCTCTTAAAAGACACCCTATCTATGATTATATAATTTACCAAAACCCAATAACTGGGTAAATTTTAGTAATAATTTCGAAAGGACCGGTCCAAAAGGCAATTCGGCTTAGGCCAAATGTTTAATAATATCCGTATAAAATATTTAATGTTAAAAGATTTTCAATTGCTGTGTGACTCAACACCTTATATATAAAATAAAATATCAATTAAATATTGATGCGTTCTTGAAGTTCGGCATATATAAAACGTAACAAACATGATTGAGATTTACAGTTGAAATATATTTGTTTATGCGTAAGTTTTAATTTAAATTAAAAGTTTTATTAAATAGAATTCAAAATGGAAACAAAAATCCCAACGGTGTTTCTTATATTAGTCCTATTTTTAAGGGATACATTAGCAGATTTACGTAAGTTTAAGAATATATAATTTTAAACAAGAATATTATTTATTTGTATTAACGTTTCAGCCCCTGAAATACAAAAATGCAAATCTAGTAATAATGAAGATTGTATAACCAAAAGTTTTATGAAAGTATTGGAACTATATCCTCATGGTAATGCTGATTTTGGATTACCAAATATTTCGGCTATTGCGCTCAAAGAACTTGTTTTTGCGGAAAGTGTGGCCGATGCACCGGTACAATTAAATTTCAAATTCAATACCTTGGTCGTAAGTGGGTCTGGAGAAACTAAATGTTTTGCGTATTCATGGATTCGATAAGAATTTAACAAAACCTTTAGAATTTGATATCTTGGTACCACAAGTCACCATAGATGGTGATTATAAAATGAATGGCAAACTTTTGCTGTTGCCCCTAAATGGCAAGGGTAGAGGTAAAGTGGATTTTAAGATATTATTTTCAAGTTCAAGGTAAAATAGAACTGGAACAGCGCAATAATAAGAATTTTGGTAGAATAAAAAAGCTAAATGCTGGTCCATAGAGCCCAAGAAGTGCGTATTTTTTAAGGTTTGAATTATATAACTTTTATTTTAAAATGTTTCTTTTTTTAGAATTGTTTTTTAGCTTACAAAATATTGTTAATAATAATGCTGTATTATCGGAAAGTATTAATGCTGTGATCAATGATAATTGGTTCGATTTGTGGAAGGAATGAAAAAGAATACGACTAAAGCAGTTGAAGAAGTTGTTACAAATATTATTAGTGGTATATTGAAAGTATTAGCAGTATCTGATTTTTATTCGGATTAAATGTTTTGAATTAATTTATTCCTAATTAATTAAGTGATATTTAATGTGACATATTTCAAATATTATTGAGAAAATAAACCAATAATTTGGAACTGATTGTAATATTGTCCTATTTTATCGTGGATGATAGTAAATAGTAGGTAGGTCTTATGAAATAGCTTCACTTTTAGCCCAAATGATAGGTCTCAAATAATACACAATCGAGTTCTTCAAATAGTAACAGTTACCTCAATTGTAGGGGTCAAGGGGGCTATCTCATCGAGCGAGCGAGCGAGCGAGCGAGCGAGCGAGCGGCGAGCGAGCGAGCGAGCGAGCGAGCGAGCGAGCAGCGAGCGAGCGAGCGAGCGAGCGAGCGAGCGAGCGGACGAGCGAGCGAGCGAGCGAGCGAGCGAGCGAGCGAGCGAGCTAGCGAGCGAGCGAGCGAGCGAGCGAGCGAGGAGCGAGCGATCGAGCGAGCGAGCGAGCGAGCGAGCGAGCGAGCGAGCGAGAGAGCGATCGAGCTAGCGAGCGAGCGAGAGAGCGATCGATCGATCGAGCTAGCGATCTAGCGATCGAGCGAGCGATCGAGCTAGCTATCTATTATCTATATATCTATCTAGCTAGCTATCGATCTATCGATCTATCTATCTA
>NW_023996050.1:0-65948 GCF_015586225.1 Lucilia sericata | reverse complement strand
TCCTTAAAATATCGATTTTTGTATGAGATAGAAGTTATCACAGATTTCGCTTGTTTTGGCTCTATTTAAGTTTCCAAGAAAAATAACTTTTAAGTTTTCACTTCAAATATCGATTTTTGTATGAATAGAAGTGATCACAAATTTCGCTTGTTTTGGTTCTATCTCTTATAGTTTCCAAGAAAAATGGACTTTTGAGTTTTCACTCAAAATATCGATTTTTGTAGGGAATAGAAGTGATCACAGATTTCTTACTTTGGCTTTATCTCTTATAGTTTCCAGAAAAATGGACTTTTAAGTTTTCACTTAAAATATCGATTTTTGTAGGGAATAGAAGTGATCACAGATTTCGTTTGATTTGGCTCTATCTCTTATAGTTTCCAAGAAAAATGGACTTTTAAGTTTTCACTTAAAATATCGATTTCTGTAGGGAATAGAAGTGATCACAGATTTCGTTTGATTTGGCTCTATCTCTTATAGTTTCCAAGAAAAATGGACTTTATATTTTTCACTCAAAATATCGATTTTTGTAGGGAATAGAAGTGATCACTGATTTCGTTTGATTTGGCTCTATCTCTTATAGTTTCCAAGAAAAATGGACTTTTAAGTTTTCACTAAAATATCGATTTCTGTAGGAATAGAAGTGATCACAGATTTCGTTTGTTTTGGCTCTATCTCTTATGTTTCCAAGAAAAATGGACTTTTATATTTTCACTCAAAATATCGATTTTGTAGGGATAGAAAGTGATCACAGATTTCGCTTGTTTTGGCTCGTATCTCTTATAGTTTCCAAGAAATGAACTTTTAAGTTTCACTCAAAATATCGATTTTTGTATGAAATGAAGTGATCAAAGATTTCGGCTTGTTTTGGCTTTATCTCTTATAGTTTCCAAGAAAAATGGACTTTTATGTTTTCACTCAAAATATCGATTTTTGTAGGGAGATAGAAGTGATCACAGATTTCGCTTGATTTGGCTCTATATCCTTATAGTTCCAAGAAAAATGGACTTTTATGTTTTCACTTAAAATATCGATTTTTGTAGGGAATAGAAGTGATCACAGATTTCGCTTTGATTGGGCTCGTATCTCTTATAGTTTCCAAGAAAAATGGACTTTTAAGTTTTCACTCAAAATAACGATTTTTGTAGGAATAGAAGTGATCACAGATTTCGCTTTGAGTTGGCTCGTATCTCTTATAGTTTCCAAGAAAAATGGACTTTTATGTTTTCACTCAAATATTGATTTTTTGTATGAGATAGAAGTGATCATAGATTTCGCTTGTTTTGGCTCTATCTCTTATAGTTCCAAGAAAAATGGACTTTTATATTTTCACTCAAAATATCGATTTTTGTAGGGAATAGAAGTGATCACAGATTTCGTTTGAATTTGGCTCTATCTCTTATAGTTTCCTAGAAAAATGGACTTTTATGTTTTCACTTAAAATATCGATTTCTGTAGGGAATAGAAAGTGATCACAGATTTCGTTTTATTTGGCTCTATCTCTTATAGTTTCCAAGAAAAATGTACTTTTATATTTTCACTCAAAATATCGATTTTTGTAGGGAATAGAAGTGATCACAGATTTCGTTTGTTTTGGCTCTATCTCTTATTGTTTCCAAGAAAATGGACTTTTATATTTTCACTCAAAATATCGATTTTTGTAGGGAATAGAAGTGATCACTGATTTCGTTTGATTTGGCTCTATCTCTTATAGTTTCCAAGAAAAAATGGGACTTTTAAGTTTTCACTTAAAATATCGATTTTTGTAGGGAATAGAAGTGATAATAGATTTCGTTTGATTTGGCTCTATCTCTTATAGTTTGCAAGAAAAATGGACCTTTAAGTTTTCACTCAAGATATCGATTTTTGTAGGGAATAGAAGTGATCACAGATTTCGTTTGTTTTGGCTCTATCTCTTATAGTTTCCAAGAAAAATGGACTTTATATTTTCACTGAAAATATCGATTTTTTGTATGAGATAGAAGTGATCACAGATTTCGTTTGATTTGGCTCTATCTCTTATAGTTTCCAAGAAAAATGGACTTTTATGTTTTCACTTAAAATATCGATTTTTTGTATGAGATAGAAGTGATCACAGATTTCGCTTGTTTTGGCTCTATCTCTTATAGTTTCCAAGAAAAATGGACTTTTATGTTTTCACTCAAAATATCGATTTTTGTAGGGAATAGAAGTAATCACAGATTTCGTTTGATTTGGCTCTATCTCTTATAATTTCCAAGAAAAATGGACTTTTATGTTTTCACTTAAAATACCGATTTTTTATATGAGATAGAAGTGATCACAGATTTCGCTTGTTTTGGCTCTATCTCTTATAGTTTCCAAGAAAAATGGACTTTTATGTTTTCACTTAAAATACCGATTTTTTATATGAGATAGAAGTGATCACAGATTTCGCTTGTTTTGGCTCTATCTCTTATAGTTTCCAAGAAAAATGGACTTTTATGTTTTCATTAAAATATCGATTTTTTATATGAGATAGAAGTGATCACAGATTTCGCTTGTTTTGGCTCTATCTCTTATAGTTTCCAAGAAAATGGACTTTTATGTTTTCACTTATAATATCGATTTTTTGTATAAGATAGAAGTGATCACAGATTTTGCTTGTTTTAGCTCTATCTCTTATAGTTTCCAAGAAAAATGGACTTTTATATTTTCACTCAAAATATCGATTTTTGTAGGGAATAGAAGTGATCACAGATTTCGTTTGTTTTGGCTCTATCTCTTATAGTTTCCAAGAAAAATGGACTTTTATGTTTTCACTCAAAATATCGATTTTTTATATGAGATAGAAGTGATCACAGATTTCGCTTGTTTTGGCTCTATCTCTTATAGTTTCCAAGAAAAATGGACTTTTATGTTTTCACTTATAATATCGATTTTTTGTATAAGATAGAAGTGATCACAGATTTCGCTTGTTTTAGCTCTATCTCTTATAGTTTCCAAGAAAAATGGACTTTTATGTTTTCACTTAAAATATCGATTTTTTGTATAAGATAGAAGTGATCACAGATTTCGCTTGTTTCAGCTCTATCTCTTATAGTTTCCAAGAAAAATGGACTTTATGTTTTCACTCAAAATATCGACTTTTTGTATGAAATGGAAGTGATCACAATTTCGCTTGTTTTGGCTTATCTCTTATAGTTTCCAAGAAAAATGGACTTTTATATTTTCACTCAAAATATCGATTTTTGTAGGGAATAGAAGTGATCACAGATTTCGTTTGATTTGGCTCTATATCTTATAGTTTCCAAGAAAAATGGACTTTTATGTTTTCACTTAAAATATCGATTTCTGTAGGGAATAGAAGTGATCACAGATTTCGTTTGATTTGGCTCTATCTCTTATAGTTTCCAAGAAAAATGGACTTTTAAGTTTTCACTCAAAATATCGATTTTTGTAGGGAATAGAAGTGATCACAGATTTCGTTTGATTTGGCTCTATCTCTTATAGTTTCCAAGAAAAATGGACTTTTATGTTTTCACTTAAAATATTGATTTTTTGTATGAGATAGAAGTGATCATAGATTTCGCTTGTTTTGGCTCTATCTCTTATAGTTTCCAAGAAAAATGGACTTTTATATTTTCACTCAAAATATCGATTTTTGTAGGGAATAGAAGTGATCACAGATTTCGTTTGATTTGGCTCTATCTCTTATAGTTTCCAAGAAAAATGGACTTTTATGTTTTCACTTAAAATACCGATTTTTTATATGAGATAGAAGTGATCACAGATTTCGCTTGTTTTGGCTCTATCTCTTATAGTTTCCAAGAAAAATGGACTTTTATGTTTTCACTTAAAATATCGATTTTTTGTATGAAATAGAAGTGATCACAGATTTTGCTTGTTTTAGCTCTATCTCTTATAGTTTCCAAGAAAAATGGACTTTTATATTTTCACTCAAAATATCGATTTTTGTAGGGAATAGAAGTGATCACAGATTTCGTTTGATTTGGCTCTATCTCTTATAGTTTCCAAGAAAAATGGACTTTTATATTTTCACTCAAAATATCGATTTTTATAGGGAATAGAAGTGATCACAGATTTCGTTTGTTTTGGCCTATCTCTTATAGTTTCCAAGAAAAATGGACTTTTATGTTTTCACTTAAAATACCGATTTTTTGTATGAGATAGAAGTGATCACAGATTTCGCTTGTTTTGGCTCTATCTCTTATAGTTTCCAAGAAAAATGGACTTTTATGTTTTCACTTAAAATATCGATTTTTTGTATGAGATAGAAGTGATCACAGATTTCGCTTGTTTTGGCTCTATCTCTTATAGTTTCCAAGAAAAATGGACTTTTAATGTTTTCACTCAAAATATCGATTTTTGTAGGGAATAGAAGTGATCACAGATTTCGTTTGTTTTGGCTCTATCCCCTATAGTTTCCAAGAAAAATGGACTTTTATGTTTTCACCTAAAATATCGATTTTCTGTATAAGGTAGAAGTGATCACAGATTTCGCTTGTTTTAGCTCTATCTCTTATAGTTTCCAAGAAAAATGGACTTTTATGTTTTCACTTAAAATATCGATTTTTTGTATAATATAGAAGTGATCACAGATTTCGCTTGTTTCAGCTCTATCTCTTATAGTTTCCAAGAAAAATGGACTTTTATGTTTTCACTTAAAATACTGTTTTTTTTGTATGAGATAAAAGTGATCACAGATTTTGCTTGTTTTAGCTCTATCTCTTATAGTTTCCAAGAAAAATTGACTTTTATATTTTCACTCAAAAAATCGATTTTTGTAGGGAATAGAAGTGATCACAGATTTCGTTTGATTTGGCTCTATCTCTTATAGTTTCCAAGAAAAATGGACTTTTATATTTTCACTCAAAATATCGATTTTTGTAGGGAATAGAAGTGATCACAGATTTCGTTTGATTTGGCTCTATCTCTTATAGTTCTAAGAAAAATGGAATTTTATGTTTTCACTTAAAATACCGATTTTTTGTGTGAGATAGAAGTGATCACAGATTTCGCTTGTTTTGGCTCTATCTCTTACAGTTTCCAAGGAAAATGGACTTTTATGTTTTTACTCAAAATATCGATTTTTGTTGGGAATAGAAGTGATCACTGATTTCGCTTGTTTTGGCTCTATCTCTTATAGTTTCCAAGAAAAATGGTCTTTTATGTTTTTACTTAAAATATCGATTTTTTGTATGAGATAGAAGTGATCACAGATTTCGCTTGTTTTGGCTCGATCTCTTATAGTTTCCAAGAAAATGGACTTTTATGTTTTCACTTAAAATATCGATTTTTTGTATGAGATAGAAGTGATCACAGATTTCGCTTGTTTTAGCTCTATCTCTTATAGTTTCCAAGAAAAATGGACTTTTATGTTTTCACTTAAAATATCGATTTTTTGTATGAGATAGAAGTGATCACAGATTTCGCTTGTTTTAGCTCTATCTCTTATAGTTTCCAAGAAAAATGGACTTTTATATTTTCACCCAAAATATAATTTTTTTGTATGAGATAGAAGTGATCACAGATTTCGCTTGTTTTGGCTCTATCTCTTATAGTTTCCAATAAAAATGGACTTTTAAGTTTTCACTCAAAATATCGATTTTTGTAGGGAATAGAAGTGATCACAGATTTCGTTTGTTTTGGCTCTATCCCCTATAGTTTCCAAGAAAAATGGACTTTTATGTTTTCACCTAAAATATCGATTTTCTGTATAAGGTAGAAGTGATCACAGATTTCGCTTGTTTTAGCTCTATCTCTTATAGTTTCCAAGAAAAATGGACTTTTATGTTTTCACTTAAAATATCGATTTTTTGTATAATATAGAAGTGATCACAGATTTCGCTTGTTTCAGCTCTATCTCTTATAGTTTCCAAGAAAAATGGACTTTTATGTTTTCACTTAAAATACTGTTTTTTTGTATGAGATAAAAGTGATCACAGATTTTGCTTGTTTTAGCTCTATCTCTTATAGTTTCCAAGAAAAATTGACTTTTATATTTTCACTCAAAAAATCGATTTTTGTAGGGAATAGAAGTGATCACAGATTTCGTTTGATTTGGCTCTATCTCTTATAGTTTCCAAGAAAAATGGACTTTTATATTTTCACTCAAAATATCGATTTTTGTAGGGAATAGAAGTGATCACAGATTTCGTTTGATTTGGCTCTATCTCTTATAGTTCTAAGAAAAATGGAATTTTATGTTTTCACTTAAAATACCGATTTTTTGTGTGAGATAGAAGTGATCACAGATTTCGCTTGTTTTGGCTCTATCTCTTACAGTTTCCAAGGAAAATGGACTTTTATGTTTTTACTCAAAATATCGATTTTTGTTGGGAATAGAAGTGATCACTGATTTCGCTTGTTTTGGCTCTATCTCTTATAGTTTCCAAGAAAAATGGTCTTTTATGTTTTTACTTAAAATATCGATTTTTTGTATGAGATAGAAGTGATCACAGATTTCGCTTGTTTTGGCTCGATCTCTTATAGTTTCCAAGAAAATGGACTTTTATGTTTTCACTTAAAATATCGATTTTTTGTATGAGATAGAAGTGATCACAGATTTCGCTTGTTTTAGCTCTATCTCTTATAGTTTCCAAGAAAAATGGACTTTTATGTTTTCACTTAAAATATCGATTTTTTGTATGAGATAGAAGTGATCACAGATTTCGCTTGTTTTAGCTCTATCTCTTATAGTTTCCAAGAAAAATGGACTTTTATATTTTCACCCAAAATATAATTTTTTTGTATGAGATAGAAGTGATCACAGATTTCGCTTGTTTTGGCTCTATCTCTTATAGTTTCCAAGAAAAATGGACTTTTAAGTTTTCACTCAAAATATCGATTTTTGTAGGGAATAGAAGTGATCACAGATTTCGTTTGTTTTGGCTCTATCCCCTATAGTTTCCAAGAAAAATGGACTTTTATGTTTTCACCTAAAATATCGATTTTCTGTATAAGGTAGAAGTGATCACAGATTTCGCTTGTTTTAGCTCTATCTCTTATAGTTTCCAAGAAAAATGGACTTTTATGTTTTCACTTAAAATATCGATTTTTTGTATAATATAGAAGTGATCACAGATTTCGCTTGTTTCAGCTCTATCTCTTATAGTTTCCAAGAAAAATGGACTTTTATGTTTTCACTTAAAATACTGTTTTTTTGTATGAGATAAAAGTGATCACAGATTTTGCTTGTTTTAGCTCTATCTCTTATAGTTTCCAAGAAAAATGGACTTTTATATTTTCACTCAAAAAATCGATTTTTGTAGGGAATAGAAGTGATCACAGATTTCGTTTGATTTGGCTCTATCTCTTATAGTTTCCAAGAAAAATGGACTTTTATATTTTCACTCAAAATATCGATTTTTGTAGGGAATAGAAGTGATCACAGATTTCGTTTGATTTGGCTCTATCTCTTATAGTTCTAAGAAAAATGGAATTTTATTTTTTCACTTAAAATACCGATTTTTTGTATGAGATAGAAGTGATCACAGATTTCGCTTGTTTTGGCTCTATCTCTTACAGTTTCCAAGGAAAATGGACTTTTATGTTTTTACTCAAAATATCGATTTTTGTTGGGAATAGAAGTGATCACTGATTTCGCTTGTTTTGGCTCTATCTCTTATAGTTTCCAAGAAAAATGGTCTTTTATGTTTTTACTTAAAATATCGATTTTTTGTATGAGATAGAAGTGATCACAGATTTCGCTTGTTTTGGCTCGATCTCTTATAGTTTCCAAGAAAATGGACTTTTATGTTTTCACTTAAAATATCGATTTTTTGTATGAGATAGAAGTGATCACAGATTTCGCTTGTTTTAGCTCTATCTCTTATAGTTTCCAAGAAAAATGGACTTTTATGTTTTCACTTAAAATATCGATTTTTTGTATGAGATAGAAGTGATCACAGATTTCGCTTGTTTTAGCTCTATCTCTTATAGTTTCCAAGAAAAATGGACTTTTATATTTTCACCCAAAATATAATTTTTTTGTATGAGATAGAAGTGATCACAGATTTCGCTTGTTTTGGCTCTATCTCTTATAGTTTCCAAGAAAAATGGACTTTTAAGTTTTCACTCAAAATATCGATTTTTGTAGGGAATAGAAGTGATCACAGATTTCGTTTGTTTTGGCTCTATCCCCTATAGTTTCCAAGAAAAATGGACTTTTATGTTTTCACCTAAAATATCGATTTTCTGTATAAGGTAGAAGTGATCACAGATTTCGCTTGTTTTAGCTCTATCTCTTATAGTTTCCAAGAAAAATGGACTTTTATGTTTTCACTTAAAATATCGATTTTTTGTATAATATAGAAGTGATCACAGATTTCGCTTGTTTCAGCTCTATCTCTTATAGTTTCCAAGAAAAATGGACTTTTATGTTTTCACTTAAAATACTGTTTTTTTGTATGAGATAAAAGTGATCACAGATTTTGCTTGTTTTAGCTCTATCTCTTATAGTTTCCAAGAAAAATGGACTTTTATATTTTCACTCAAAAAATCGATTTTTGTAGGGAATAGAAGTGATCACAGATTTCGTTTGATTTGGCTCTATCTCTTATAGTTTCCAAGAAAAATGGACTTTTAAGTTTTCACTTAAAATATTGATTTCTGTAGGGAATAGAAGTGATAACAAATTTCGTTTGATTTGGCTCTATCTCTTATAGTTCTAAGAAAAATGGAATTTTATGTTTTCACTTAAAATACCGATTTTTTGTGTGAGATAGAAGTGATCACAGATTTCGCTTGTTTTGGCTCTATCTCTTACAGTTTCCAAGGAAAATGGACTTTTATGTTTTTACTCAAAATATCGATTTTTGTTGGGAATAGAAGTGATCGCAGATTTCGCTTGTTTTGGCTCTATCTCTTATAGTTTCCAAGAAAAATGGTCTTTTATGTTTTACTTAAAATATCGATTTTTTGTATGAGATAGAAGTGATCACAGATTTCGCTTGTTTTGGCTCTATCTCTTATAGTTTCCAAGAAAAATGGACTTTTATGTTTTCACTTAAAATATCGATTTTTTGTATGAGATAGAAGTGATCACAGATTTCGCTTGTTTTGGCTCTGTATCTTATAGTTTCCAAGAAAATGGACTTTTATAAATATCGATTTTTTGTATGGGATAGAAGTGATCACAGATTTCGCTTGTTTTGGCTCTATCTCTTATAGTTTCCAAGAAAAATGGACTTTTATGTTTTCACTTAAAATACCGATTTTTTGTATAAGATAGAAGTGATCACAGATTTCGTTTGTTTTGGCTCTATCTCTTATAGTTTCCAAGAAAAATGGACTTTTATATTTTCACTCAAAATATCGATTTTTGTAGGGAATAGAAGTGATCACAGATTTCGTTTGTTTTGGCTCTATCTCTTATAGTTTCCAAGAAAAATTGACTTTTAAGTTTTCACTCAAAATATCGATTTTTGTAGGGAATAGAAGTGATCACTGATTTCGTTTGATTTGGGTCTATCTCTTATAGTTTCCAAGAAAAATGGACTTTTTAGTTTTCACTTAAAATATCGATTTCTGTAGGGAATAGAAGTGATCACAGATTTCGTTTGTTTTGGCTCTATCTCTTATTGTTTCCAAGAAAAATGGACTTTTATATTTTCACTCAAAATATCGATTTTTGTAGGGAATAGAAGTGATCACAGATTTCGTTTGATTTGGCTCTATCTCTTATAGTTTCCAAGAAAAATGGACTTTTATGTTTTCACTTAAAATATCGATTTTTGTAGGGAATAGAAGTGATCACAGATTTCGTTTGTTTTGGCTCTATCTCTTATAGTTTCCAAGAAAAATGGACTTTTATATTTTCACTCAAAATATCGATTTTTGTAGGGAATAGAAGTGATCACAGATTTCGTTTGTTTTGGCTCTATCTCTTATAGTTTCCAAGAAAAATGGACTTTTAAGTTTTCACTCAAAATATCGATTTTTGTAGGGAATAGAAGTGATCACAGATTTCGTTTGTTTTGGCTCTATCTCTTATAGTTTCCAAGAAAAATGGACTTTTAAGTTTTCACTCAAAATATCGATTTTTGTAGGGAATAGAAGTGATCACTGATTTCGTTTGATTTGGCTCTATCTCTTATAGTTTCCAAGAAAAATAGACTTTTATATTTTCACTCAAAATATCGATTTTTGTAGGGAATAGAAGTGATCACAGATTTTGCTTGCTTTGGCTTTATCTCTTATAGTTTCCAAGAAAAATGGACTTTTAAGTTTTCACGTAAAATATCGATTTCTGTAGGGAATAGAAGTGATCACAGATTTCGTTTGATTTGGCTCTATCTCTTATAGTTTCCAAGAAAAATGGACTTTTATGTTTTTACTCAAAATATCGATTTTTGTAGGGAATAGAAGTGATCACAGATTTCGTTTGATTTGGCTCTATCTCTTATAGTTTCCAAGAAAAATGGACTTTTATGTTTTCACTTAAAATATCGATTTTTTGTATGAGATAGAAGTGATCACAGATTTCGCTTGTTTTGGCTCTATCTCTTATAGTTTCCAAGAAAAATGGACTTTTATATTTTCACTCAAAATAGAATATGATCACAGAAGTGATCACAGATTTCGTTTGTTTTGGCTCTATCTCTTATAGTTTCCAAGAAAAATGGACTTTTAAGTTTTCACTTAAAATATTGATTTCTGTAGGGAATAGAAGTGATAACAAATTTCGTTTGATTTGGCTCTATCTCTTATAGTTTGCAAGAAAAATGGACTTTTATGTTTTCACTTAAAATACCGATTTTTTGTATGAGATAGAAGTGATCACAGATTTCGCTTGTTTTGGCTCTATCTCTCATAGTTTCCAAGAAAAATGGACTTTTATGTTTTCACTTAAAATATCGATTTTTTGTATGAGATAGAAGTGATCACAGATTTCGCTTGTTTTGGCTCTATCTCTTATAGTTTCCAAGAAAAATGGACTTTTATGTTTTCACTTAAAATATCGATTTTTTGTATGAGGTAGAAGTGATCACAGATTTCGCTTGTTTTGGCTCTACATCTTACAGTTTCCAAGAAAAATGGACTTTTTAGTTTTCACTCAAAATATCGATTTTTGTAAGGAATAGAATTGATCACAGATTTCGCTTGTTTTGGCTCTATCTCTTATAGTTTCCAAGATAAATGGACTTTTATGTTTTCACTCAAAATATCGATTGTTTTGTCTCTAGCTCTTGTAGTTTCCTAACAAAATGAAAGATAAATTAAAAAAAAAAAAACGTTTACTAAAAAGCTCATAAATCGTTTTTACTAAAAGTAGTGTTTTTCTTTTATTTCTTTTGTCATTATGGTTAATTAAGCATAATTGTTTATAAAAATTTCTTTGAAATATTTTCTTTGCATGAAATCTCATAATTTATTAATTTTGTGGTATGTTTTCCTTCCTAACCACATTGACATAAAATTTAAAATTCAACATTAATAATTTGTGGTGAAAGTATTAAGATTTTTCTTACATATATGTTTTTCTCGAGGAGATACATTTTACTAAAAGGAAAGTCTACAAAAAGCTTCATAAGGTCTACTATAACGTAAATATTGCTTTTATAGCCATAGTAAACTACATATAAAAGTAGATAAAAGGTTTTGTCATAAAATGAAAATGTAAAATCTATAAAATCGCATAATAGTTATTAACAAAGTGTTTGTTTGTATTCGGGTAATATAAAAAAGTTTTTTTTGGTAAAAAGCAAAATTGTGTCAAAAGTTTATATTTATTATAAATATGCCATTGCTAAATCCTTCATCTATGCTTTTGATGATCCCTCTTGCGTATGACTTTTATTAAAACACATTCAAATTATATATTAATCATACGCATTCGTACCATACTTTCGCAGGCAAATAACATAGTTTGTAATATTTTCTGATTTCAAGCCTCAAAAATAGTTTATAATTTTTCTCCATCAAAATTAATTCAGTAACTCTTTGCTTTCTTTGCTTTCTTTCTGACAGAAGACTGTAAGTCTTCTGTCAGAAAGAAAGCAAATAAACAACCAGCATTTAGCACAACCTGAAATTATTGAATGCGCACATCACATCATCTACACATTACTGTCTGTAGGAGGATAAAAAAAGTAATAAATAAAATAATTAATATTTCTCTTTGAAACAATAAAATAATACATAAAATTATAATATTAAAAAGCTTTAACACAAACTGTTCATACAAAGAAATATTGAAAAACAATAAACTGGCTTATTAAAAAATAATTAATATTTTTAATAATAACATTATTTTCTTTTTGTCCAACAAAAGCACTTAATTAACAGAATTAATTACAAAAAAAAAGTGGAGCTTGTGAAATAGTTTAACATATTTATTGTATATTTAACAATCTTTAAGTTAACCATAATTTTTTACCCATTTTAACACAAATTGGGTTTTTATTATTTTCATTAAAATTGAACTTTTATTTTCTTTTTTTGTTTCTCTTTTTTTGCATTTTTGATACACAGATTAAATGAATCCTTGTTGGCAGACAGTATTGTTGACGATGATGTGATGATTGTGGTAAAGGAAAAAATATAATAATAATTTTTAACAATAAAAGAACCACAGAAGCAGACAATTTAAGGTTTTTAATAGTCGATTTTTCTTTTGTGTTAAAAATTGCTATAAAATTGCAATTGCAAGTCTATTCTTTTGCAAAGGATATTGAAAGGCAGAAAGTTATTAAAAATCTGCGATGATAGACTAGACTAGACTATAGACTAGACTATAGACTAGACTATAGACTAGACTATAGACTAGACTATAGACTAGACTATAGACTAGACTATAGACTAGACTATAGACTAGACTATAGACTAGACTATAGACTAGACTATAGACTAGACTATAGGACTAGACTATAGACTAGACTATAGACTAGACTATAGACTAGACTATAGACTAGACTATAGACTAGCTATAGACTAGACTATAGACTAGACTATAGACTAGACTATAGACTAGACTATAGACTAGACTATAGACTAGACTATAGACTAGACTCTAGACAGACTATAGACTAGACTATAGGACTAGACTTATAGACTTAGACTATAGACTAGGACTATAGACTAGACTATAGACTAGCCTATAGACTAGGACTATATGACTAGACTATAGACTAGACTATAGACTAGACTATAGACTAGACTATAGACTAGACTATCGACTAGACTATAGACTAGGACTATAGACTAGACTATAGACTAGACTTATACGACTAGGACTATAGACTAAGACTCTAGACTAGACTATAGACTAGACTATAGACTAGACTATAGACTAGACTATAGACTAGACTATAGACTCGGACTATAGACTCGACTCTAAGACTAGACTATAGGACTAGATATAGACTAGACTATAGACTAGACTATAGACTAGACATATAGACTAGACTATTAGACTAGACTATAGACTAGACTATACAGACTAGGACTAGACTAGACTAGACTAGACTAGGACTAGACTATAGACTAGACTATAGACTAGACTATCGACTAGACTATAGACTAGACTATAGACTAGACTATAGACTAGACTATAGACTAGACTATAGACTAGACTATAGACTAGACTATAGACTAGACTATAGACTAGACTATAGACTAGACTATAGACTAGACTAGACTAGACTAGACTAGACTAGACTAGACTATAGACTAGACTAGACTATAGACTAGACTATAGACTAGACTATAGACTAGACTATAGACTAGACTAGACACTAGACTATAGACTAGACTATAGACTAGACTATAGACTAGACTAGACTAGACTATAGACTAGACTAGACTAGACTAGACTAGACTAGACTAGACTAGACTAGACTATAGACTAGACTAGACTAGACTAGACTAGACTAGACTAGACTAGACTAGACTAGACTAGACTATAGACTAGACTAGACTGACTATAGACTAGACTATAGACTAGACTATAGACTAGACTATAGACTAGACTATAGACTAGACTATAGACTAGACTATAGACTAGACTATAGACTAGACTATAGACTAGACTATAGACTAGACTATAGACTAGACTATAGACTAGACTATAGACTAGACTAGACTATAGACTAGACTAGACTATAGACTAGACTAGACTATAGACTAGACTATAGACTAGACTAGACTATAGACTAGACTATAGACTAGACTATAGACTAGACTATAGACTAGACTAGACACTAGACTATAGACTAGACTATAGACTAGACTAGACTAGACTATAGACTAGACTATAGACTAGACTATAGACTAGACTATAGACTAGACTATAGACTAGACTATAGACTAGACTATAGACTAGACTATAGACTAGACTATAGACTAGACTATAGACTAGACTATAGACTAGACTATAGACTAGACTATAGACTAGACTATAGACTAGACTATAGACTAGACTATAGACTAGACTATAGACTAGACTATAGACTAGACTATAGACTAGACTATAGACTAGACTATAGACTAGACTATAGACTAGACTATAGACTAGACTATATAGACTAGACTATAGACTAGACTATAGACTAGACTATAGACTAGACTATAGACTAGACTATAGACTAGACTATAGACTAGACTATAGACTAGACTATAGACTAGACTATAGACTAGACTATAGACTAGACTATAGACTAGACTATAGACTAGACTATAGACTAGACTATAGACTAGACTATAGACTAGACTATAGACTAGACTATAGCCTAGACTATAGACTAGACTATAGACTAGACTATAGACTAGACCATAGACTAGACTATAGACTAGACTATAGACTAGACTATAGACTAGACTATAGACTAGACTATAGACTAGACTATAGACTAGACTATAGACTAGACTATAGACTAGACTATAGTCTAGACTATAGACTAGACTATAGACTAGACTATAGACTAGACTATAGACTAGACTATAGACTAGACTATAGACTAGACTATAGACTAGACTATAGACTAGACTATAGACTAGACTATAGACTAGACTATAGACTAGACTATAGACTAGACTATAGCTGACTAGAGACTACTAGACTAGACTATAGACTAGCTTACTAGTAGACTAGACTATAGGACTAGACTAGGACTAGACTATAGACTAGACTATAGACTAGACTATAGACTAGACTATAGACTAGACTATAGACCTAGACTTGACTAGACTTAGACTAGACTATAGACTAGACTATAGACTAGACTATAGACTAGACTAATAGACTAGGACTATAGACTAGGACTGATAGACTAGACTATAGACTAGACTATAGGACTAGACTATAGACTAGACTATAGACTAAGACTATAGACTAGGACTATAGACTAGACTATAGGACTAGACTATAGACTAGACTATAGACGTAGACGTATAGGACCTAGACTATAGACTAGACTATAGACTAGACTATAGACTAGACTATAGACTAGGACTATAGACTAGACTATAGACTAGACTACTAGACTAGACTATAGACTAGACTATAGACTAGACTATAGACTAGACTATAGACTAGCTATAGACTAGGACTAATAGACTAGAGCTATAGACTAGACTAGAGACTAGACTATAGACTAGACTATAGACTAGACTATAGACTAGACTATAGACTAGACTATAGACTAGACTATAGACACTATACTACTATAGACTAGACTATACTGACTATAGACTAGACTAATACGACTAGACTAATAGACTAGACTAGACTATAGACTAGCCTATAGACTAGACTATAGACTAGACTATGACTAATAGACTGTAGACTAGACTATAGACTAGACTATAGACTAGACTATAGGACTAGGACTATAGACTCGACTATAGACTAAACTTAGACTAGACTATAGACTAGACTATAGACTAGACTATAGACTAGAACTATAGACTAGACTAATAGACTAAACTGTAGACTAGACTATAGACTAGACTATAGACTAGACTATAGACTAGACTATAGACTAGACTATAGACTAGACATAGACTAGACTATAGACTAGACTATAGACTAGACTATAGGACTAGACTATAGACTAGACTATAGACTAGACTATAGACTGACTATAGACTAGACTAATAGACTAGACTATAGACTAGACTATAGACTAGACTATAGACTAGACTATAGACTAGACTATAGACTAGACTATAAACTAGACTATAGACTAGACTATAGACTAGACTATAGACTAGACATTAGACTAGACTATAGACTAGACAATAGACTAGACTATAGACTAGACTATAGACTAGACTATAGACTAGACAATAGACTAGACAATAGACTAGATTATAGACTAAAACAAAATGAAATTCCCTTTTATTAAATTTCCTTTTATTTGTACATTTACATAAATTTACTACAATAGGAAAAGAGAGAAAAAAGTATAAAACCAATAAACAATCAATAAATTTCAATAAATTGAAATATGTTTTTGCTGTTCATTTATAAATGCAGAATTTATAAAAAAGAAACATAACTGGCGGTTGAGTGGAGATATTGATTTATTCATAAGTACAACAAACCTCTATATGTTGCTATTTTTTTCAGTACATTTATATTCATACATGTTTGATTTTCCAAAATAAATTCATATAAAAAATAACATGTTGTTCTAACATTTAAAATCAAATTAAGAGAAATTTATGATTTTTTACTAACAAACAGATGTTGTAGGATTTAATGTATAAATTTAAAAAAAAAATCTGCAATATTAATGGATTGACAGAAATATATAAATTAAGATTCAGTTATTAATAAGGAGCTACATATGTATTTATTACCTTTAATTTATCTTGAATGTAATCAAAATATTCCCTTTGGCATTAAATTTAATATGTTTTTCTTGCATTCTTAGAAAAAAAAACTAACAATATATTTATGTATTTATTTATAAGAAATATTTTTTTATTTTCTATTTCCGTTTCCGTTATTAGCAAAACACTTGTAACGGAAATAACTTGTGTGATATGTATAATTTAAGTACTTTTTGCTTACACATATTTAACTCTTTTGTTATATATTTATTCATGCGTTGTCCCCATGTATCATTTTGTTGTATTTTTTCCAAACTGAAATTAAGGTAGAATATTATTGCTGTTGTCATATAAACGCCTACTGTGTTCTTTTTCCTTGGCAACGGAAATAAGCCCGAATGGTTTACAAATAATTGGCCATTCAATAGCAACACATAGGGATTAAAAAAAAAAAGAAAAAATTGGTCAATAAAAGGACAAAATAGTAAGAAAAAAATAATATTAATATAAGCTTAAACAGGTATTAAATTTAATAATAGAAAAAATAATAAATGTTATAATTTAATAGTAAATATTATACATATTAATAATAAAGATAAATTTTAGAAATTTTATATTTTTGTTAAGGGACAAAGTAAATGCAATTTAAGTTGTTAAGAAATTGCAAAACAAAAAAGAAAAATTTATAGTCAAGCATGGCCGAGTATAAATATTCCATAAAATTTCAAAAATTGTATGAAAACTAAGTTTATAAATCGATCACAAGATTTAAGTTTTAATGCAAATGGTTTCCATGACATTATGTATTTCGTTTTCGAAACACTAGGAAAGAACACTTCTATTAATTTCATTTTATTTTTATACAACATTTCAAAAAATTGAAGACTACTTTCCTCCATGAAGGATGACAATGTAAGTAAATGAAAACAAGCAAGAATTCTATATTCAGCTGTGCCGAATCTTATATACCCTTCACCATGATGTGTTAAAAAACAGTCAGTACGAATTTTATTACAAAAAAATCAAAAAATACCAATTGTATCCCATTTTATACGTTCTAACTTAATCCGGGCTCTTCATGCTTAATTTCATGTTTCTAGGTTCAATATTATAGAAAATTCAAAAAGTACCTTTTGTAAAACGAAAAAGTACCAAAAAGTCCCCTTTTATAGGTTCTTACCTAGTCAAGACCCTACATGCTAAATTTCATGTTTCTAGGTTTAATATTATAGAAAATTTAAGAAGTACTTTTTGTAGAACGAAAAAGTACCAAAAAGTCCTCTTTTATTTGTTCTGGCCTAATCCGGGCTCAACATACTTAATTTCATGTTTCTAGGTTCAATATTATAGAAAATTCAAAAAGTACCTTTTGTAGAACGAAAAAGTACCAAAAAGGCCCCTTTTATGTGTTCTGACCTAATCCGGGCTCTACATACTTAATTTCATGTTTCTAGGTTCAATATTATAGAAAATTCAAAAAGTACCTTTTGTAGAACGAAAAAGTACCAAAAAGTCCTCTTTAATAGGTTCTTACTTAGTCAAGGCCCTACATGCTAAATTTCATGTTTCTAGGTTCAATATTATAGAAAATTCAAAAAGTACCTTTTGTAGAACGAAAAAGTACCAAAAAGTCCCTTTTTATAGGTTCTTACCTAGTCAAGTTCGAACGTGCTAAATTTCATGTTTCTAGGTTTAATATTGTAGAAAATGTAAGAAGTACCTTTTGTAGAACGAAAAAGTACCAAAAAGTCCCCTTTTATCTGTTCTGGCCTAATCCGGGCTCTACATATTTAATACCATGTTTCTAGGTTCAATATTATAGAAAATTTGTTTGTTTGTTTATTATTTTTTATAAGCATGCACGAAAAAAGTAAATTTTTGATGAAATTTTCAGAGGTGGTCTTGGATGTTTACTCATATCTTCATTATTTATGGGCCGATTGGGCTGATTTTAAATAGCGATTATAGAATTATTGAAAATTCGGATCTCGCAGATATCTGGGGTCTTCTGAAAACTGATTTCAACATACACACATACAGACAGACGGACATGGCTAAATCGACTCCGGTATCTATAAGGATCCAGAATATATATACTTTATAGGGTCGGAAAATTATATTATAGAAATTACAAACGGAATGACAAACTTATATATACCCTTCTCACGAAGGTGAAGGGTATAATAACTACAACGTAGTAAAATGTAAAAAGAAATGAAAATACAACGTAAAACTATTACAATTGTAAAGTTTTCAATTTCCTTACCTTACTTAATTATGCGGTTAAATATGAACAGCAACAACAACTACAAAAAATGAAAAGTAGAAACAGAAATACGACATTTCTGTAACAACCACACAAAAAACAGAATATTTAGTCTTTGTTGCTGCTGCTGATGATAAAGCTGCTGTAATTCAATAGTAGTCAGTCGTCACTGTGCTGTAAGTTCTTGAAAAGTTTTCACATTTTAGTTTCTGTTTGTATTTAGATGTTGTATTGAAACAATATTCATGTTTAACATGTAATGTAACCATACAGACAGACATACGTATTATAACAACTACAAAATTAAATACAAACAAACTTACTACACTTATACACCTCTGCATTTTTATCCTTAACATTGGAATCCTTGCCGTTGTAGGTGTGTAGATTTGTGGTTTTGTATGTGTTTAAAAATTCATTTTATTTCCTGTTATTTTATAGCTAGTAGTTTATTTGTAGTTGTGGTGTTAGTAGTGACAGTTTGTTAAGTTAAGGATAACCAACACACTAACTCATACTTAAACTCTAGAAAATTCTTGTTAATAATATTTTCGTTACAATGTTGTAATTTGATTGAATTTAACAACAGGACCAACAACTAAGTTTCTTTTTTTTATGTGTTTATTTGCAAGAGGGAATATTTTATTTATGTTTAACTTTCTTACTAGCAACAGTTTTTATTTGTTATTTTTACTGTACCAGTGAAGTTGTGTGTCTTGTTGCAGATTTAATTTTAAATTTATAGTCTTCATTTAATTTGTATGTATATTTTTGGGGGCTTAGTTTTTTTTTCATTAAAATTGAAAACTCCAAACTTTCTTGAGAATTTTGTTTTACAACCAAAATTTATGTGTCTACTTGTGGCAAAACTTTGAAAGTATTTGACCCTTAAAATTTTTATAAATTAAAATTTTCGTTTGCTCAACAGTTTTTTTTTTTTTTTTTTAAATTTTAATGATAAATAAACAACATAAAAAAATGACACTTAATATAGAAGTTGAACTGAATGAATTGGGAATACATTTTGTAAATTTTTCAAAACATAAATTCTAATAAAACAGTTCTCGTTCTGTTCTAGTTCAGTTCCTAGTTCACTTCTAGTTCAGGTCTAGTCAGTTCTAGTTCAGTTCTAGTTCAGTTCTAGTTCAGTTCTAGTTCAGTTCTAGTCGTCTAGTTCAGTTCTAGTTCAGTTCTAGTTCAGTTCTGGTTCAGCTTCTAGGTTCAGTTCTAGTTCAGTTCTAGTTCAGTTCTAGTTCAGTTACTAGTTCAGTTCTAGTTCAGTTCTAGTTCAGTTTACTAGTTCAGTTCTAGTCAGTTTCTAGTTCAGTTCTAGTTCAGTTTCTAGTTCAGTTCTACGTTCAGTCTAGGTTCAGTTCTAGTTCAGTTCTAGTTCAGTTTTCTAGTTCAGTTCTGAGTTCAGTTCTAGTTCAGTTCAGTTCAGGTTCCTAGTTCAGTCTAGTTCAGTAGTTTAGTTCAGTTCTAGTTCAGTTCTAGTTCAGTTCTAGTTCAGTTCTAGTTCAGTTCTAGTTCAGTTCTAGTTCAGTTCTAGTTCAGTTCTAGTTCAGTTCTAGTTCAGTTCTAGTTCAGTTCTAGTTCAGTTCTAGTTCAGTTCTAGTTCAGTTCTAGTTCAGTTCTAGTTCAGTTCTAGTTCAGTTCTAGTTCAGTTCTAGTTCAGTTCTAGTTCAGTTCTAGTTCAGTTCTAGTTCAGTTCTAGTTCAGTTCTAGTTCAGTTCTAGTTCAGTTCTAGTTCAGTTCTAGTTCAGTTCTAGTTCAGTTCTAGTTCAGTTCTAGTTCAGTTCTAGTTCAGTTCTAGTTCAGTTCTAGTTCAGTTCTAGTTCAGTTCTAGTTCAGTTCTAGTTCAGTTCTAGTTCAGTTCTAGTTCAGTTCTAGTTCAGTTCTAGTTCAGTTCTAGTTCAGTTCTAGTTCAGTTCTAGTTCAGTTCTAGTTCAGTTCTAGTTCAGTTCTAGTTCTAGTCAGTTCTAGTTCAGTTCTAGTTCAGTTCTAGTTCAGTTCTAGTTCAGTTCTAGTTCAGTTCTAGTTCAGTTCTAGTTCAGTTCTAGTTCAGTTCTAGTTCAGTTCTAGTTCAGTTCTAGTTCAGTTCTAGTTCAGTTCTAGTTCAGTTCTAGTTCAGTTCTAGTTCAGTTCTAGTTCAGTTCTAGTTCAGTTCTAGTTCAGTTCTAGTTCAGTTCTAGTTCAGTTCTAGTTCAGTTCTAGTTCAGTTCTAGTTCAGTTCTAGTTCAGTTCTAGTTCAGTTCTAGTTCAGTTCTAGTTCAGTTTCTAGTTCAGTTCTAGTTCAGTTCTAGTTCAGTTCTAGTTCAGTTCTAGTTCAGTTCTAGTTCAGTTCTAGTTCAGTTCTAGTTCAGTTCTAGTTCAGTTCTAGTTCAGTTCTAGTTCAGTTCTAGTTCAGTTCTAGTTCAGTTCTATTCTAGTTCAGTTCTAGTTCAGTTCTAGTTCATTTCTAGTTCAGTTCTAGTTCAGTTCGAGTTCAGTTCTAGTTCAGTTCTAGTTCAGTTCTAGTTTCAGTTCTAGTTCAGTTCTAGTTTCAGTATCTAGTTCAGTTCTAGTTCAGTTCTAGTGCAGTTCTAGTTCAGTTCTAGTTCAGTTCTAGTTCAGTTCTAGTTCAGTTCTAGTTTTCAGTTCTAGTTCAGTTCTAGTTCAGTTCTAGTTCAGTTCTAGTTCCAGTTCTCTAGTCAGTTCTAGTTCCACGTTCAAGTTCAGTTCTAGTTCGTTCTAGTTCAGTTCTAGTTCAGTCTGTTAGTTCTAGTTCAGTCTAGTTCAGCTTCTAGTTCAGTTCTAGTTTTCAGTTCTAGTTCGTTCTAGTTCAGTTCTAGTTCATTTCAGTTCAGTTCTAGGTTATTCCCATTTTGTTGTTTAAAAATAATCTATTTATTTCCAAGTTTCAAAATAATCTATTTTATTATGAAGCTGTAAATCAATTGGCATTTGGAAAAAATCGTACGTGGTCACTAAAAAACCATTATTTGTTTACAAGCTAACTTAATTTGGCTTTTTAAGCGTTCTTATCTAAAGAATTTTCAAAATAATGAAAAATCTGTACTCGAATTTTACTGCAAAACGAGACACAACAAATAGTGACTAGTAAATCAACAAAAAATAAGTAAAAAACTTATAAAAATAATATCATTCCTTTAATTTTAATAACATTACAAGTCAAAATATACCACTTTTTATACATTTTAGTTTGACAATGACCTGCAACTTTCTGTTCATAGTTCATAAAAGTCAAGAAAAGGAGGATAGTAGTACAACAAAAGTTTAGACGAGTTTTTTTTTTAAGAGAAGAATCTAAAGAAACAAAAAGGAATTTAGTTGATAAAAGTTATTTGAGCGCTTTATTTTTTGGTGCCAATAATGTAAGCACTGGTACTGCTGAACATCTTTAAAGTGTAAAAAGTTTTCTAGTCCCCAAAGCTATGTTTTCAAATTAATGCTAAGTAACACTAAAGTAATATGAAGAAGTATCTGAAAAGTGTGTAAAAATCCACTTCTTGAATTTTGTTAGTTAAATGTTTGCTAAAGTTGTTTTTTTAGCTATTTACTGTTATATAGTTTAGTGGGGAATTTTTTGTGTGGAATTCCTTGGAGATGAAAATGAAACAATTAAAGGCTATAAGAATAATTTCCAGAATTTTTGTTTTATTTGGGAAAATAGTTGAAATGACTAAAAGAAAATTCAATAGAAAAATAGTTTTAATTGTTTGTGAAGAAATAAATTGTTAAAATAGTTTTTAAATAAAATTTTCTGATATTTTTTAACATTCTTTATTATGTTTATTCAACATTAAATCGTTTTAATTGTTGAAAAATATTTTAGAAAACTACATCATGGATATTGAATATCAAACAGACAGGAAATAATACCCTATTGTACAGCATAGTTCCACTTCAGTTAAAGTTTACTGATTGACAACGTTTTGTATAATCTTGATTATAATTTCGCTTGTTATGGACCAGTTATTACTGGTCCATTAGTATAGGGAGCGAAAGAATAGCAATTGAAACAGAAACAGAAATGCACAAAACTTTGTAAAAGATCCTACAAGAAATAGTACAAAACGAGTTAAAACTGCTATAAATTTAAAATTATATTTGCAACACTACCCTCTTCTTTCCCTTCAGGCTGCAAAAATAACTTGATCAAAATGAAAAGTTAATTTAAGCTTTAACAAGGTTACAAATTTCCATATAATGAGGTTAATAAAGAAGCAAAAAATAATAAAAATGAAAAAGAACATCACACAATTTGGAGTAAACATTGAAGCTGTTTCTTCTGTGTTCTTTGGCAAAAGTATACAGAAAATATTAACAACCATAATTTCATTAAAAATGTCAACTTCATAAAAATGATTAAGATTTCCAAGAACAAACACACAGACGCATACGAATTTAAATTTTTGGAGATTTTACTTAAAAATTCATATAAAATTTGTATTTATTTAATAAATTATTTAAATTAATGACAATAATCTTATGGCTGGTTAAATTATGTACCGCTGCTTTCTATATTTGTTTTGCTATAATGCTTAAATCCAGAAAGTTTAAAAACATAATATATCTTTGGGCTGCTTTTAACTATGAATGGATGTGCGTTTCTTAGAAAAATAATTTTTATATAACTGTATAATTTATTTTTCTTTACTGTACTCGCTTTAAGCTATTTTTGCCATACAATTTGCTTAGTTACCTCTACCAGTTAAACAGGTTCATTGCATTGTTTAGACATCTGCCTTCGCTCTTCTGTGCCGCTTCTTTATATTTGTTAAATAAATTATAAAATTTTATTAAAACCACATAAAAATTGTTTACTTTTCACTGAACTGCTACTATATCTGAGTATGTGTAGTGATTTTTCAGAATTCCCCCCGTAGCCTTTAAGTTTAGACAGTATTTTTCTAATGTCAAAAATATTCTCTTTATATCCAATTTTAATCCTTAATAGTCAAAGGAAAATTGCACAAAAATATTTATTTACTCACCAGAGACAATTGAACAGAAATCTGTACAGCCTCATTGAACTGCAGGGATATCTTTATCTTTTTGTGGTGTTGTGCATTTTTTCTCTGCTACGGATTAAAGGTAAATAAACCTTTCATCGTTCTTTGTTTCATTTGTTACACTGGCTTAACAGATCTTTTTCATTCTTTTATGTCATTCCAAAGTATTATTTGGTCAGATTAAATATTTCTCATGTTGTATTTAACAAGATTTTGATTAAATGCCAAGAATACTGTGGGAAGATTTTTGCTAAAATATGGGATTAAAATTTAAAAGGTTTTTTCTTTAAATGAAAGCAATAAAATCTTTTCATACATCAAACATTAACTAAAACTGATCTAAAACTAGAACTGAGCTAGAACTGAACTAGAACGACTAGAACTAAGAACTGAACTAGAACTGAACTAGAACTGACTAGAACTGAACTAGAACTGAACTAGAACTGAACTAGAACTGAACTAGAACTGAACTAGAACTGAACTAGAACTGAACTAGAACTGAACTAGAACTGAACTAGAACTGAACTAGAACTGAACTAGAACTGAACTAGAACTGAACTAGAACTGAACTAGAACTGAACTAGAACTGAACTAGAACTGAACTAGAACTGAACTAGAACTGAACTAGAATTGAACTAGAACTGAACTAGAACTGAACTAGAACTGAACTAGAACTGAACTAGAACTGAACTAGAACTGAACTAGAACTGAACTAGAACTGAACTAGAACTGAACTAGAACTGAACTAGAACTGAACTAGAACTGAACTAGAACTGAACTAGAACTGAACTAGAACTGAACTAGAACTGAACTAGAACTGAACTAGAACTGAACTAGAACTGAACTAGAACTGAACTAGAACTGAACTAGAACTGAACTAGAACTGAACTAGAACTGAACTAGAACTGAACTAGAACTGAACTAGAACTGAACTAGAACTGAACTAGAACTGAACTAGAACTGAACTAGAACTGAACTAGAACTGAACTAGAACTGAACTAGAACTGAACTAGAACTGAACTAGAACTGAACTAGAACTGAACTAGAACTGAACTAGAACTGAACTAGAACTGAACTGGAACAGAACTAGAACTGAATTATAACTGAACTAGTACTAAATTTGAACTGAACTAGAACTGAACTTGAACTGAACTAGAACTGAACTAGAACTGAACTAGAACTGAACTAGAACTGAACTAGAACTGAACTAGAACTGAACTAGAACTGAACTAGAACTGAACTAGAACTGAACTAGAACTGAACTAGAACTGAACTAGAACTGAACTAGAACTGAACTAGAACTGAACTAGAACTGAACTAGAACTGAACTATGAACTGAACTGAACTAGAATGAACTAGAACTAGAACTGAACTAGAACTGAACTAGAACTGAACTGGAACTGAACTAGAACTGAACTAGGAACTGAACTAGAACTGAATAACTGAACTAGAACTGAACTAGAACTGAACTAGAACTGAACTAGAACTGAACTAGAACTGAACTAGAACTGAACTAGAACTGAACTAGAACTGAACTAGAACTGAACTAGAACTGAACTAGAACTGAACTAGAACTGAACTAGAACTGAACTAGAACTGAACTAGAACTGAACTAGAACTGAACTAGAACTGAACTAGAACTGAACTAGAACTGAACTAGAACTGAACTAGAACTGAACTAGAACTGAACTAGAACTGAACTAGAACTGAACTAGAACTGAACTAGAACTGAACTAGAACTGAACTAGAACTGAACTAGAACTGAACTAGAACTGAACTAGAACTGAACTAGAACTGAACTAGAACTGAACTAGAACTGAACTAGAACTGAACTAGAACTGAACTAGAACTGAACTAGAACTGAACTAGAACTGAACTAGAACTGAACTAGAACTGAACTAGAACTGAACTAGAACTGAACTAGAACTGAACTAGAACTGAACTAGAACTGAACTAGAACTGAACTAGAACTGAACTGAACTAGAACTAATAAACTGAACTAGAACTGAACTAGAACTGAACTAGAACTGAACTAGAACTGAACTAGAACTGAACTAGAAACTGAACTAGAACTGAACTAGAAACGGAACTAGAACTGAACTAGAACTGAACTAGAACTGAACTAGAACTGAACTAGAACTGAAACTAGAACTGAACTAGAACTGAACTAGAACTGAACTAGAACTGAACTAGAACTGAACTAGAACTGAACTAGAACTGAACTAGAACTGAACTAGAACTGAACTAGAACTGAACTAGAACTGAACTAGAACTGAACTAGAACTGAACTAGAACTGAACTAGAACTGAACTAGAACTGAACTAGAATGAACTAGAACTGAACTAGAACTGAACTAGAACTGAACTAGAACTGAACTAGAACTGAACTAGAACTGAACTAGAACTGAACTAGAACTGAACTAGAACTGAACTAGAACTGAACTAGAACTGAACTAGAACTGAACTAGAACTGAACTAGAACTGAACTAGAATCTGAACTAGAACTGACTAGAACTGAACTAGAACTGAACTAGAACTGAACTAGAAATGAACTAGAACTGAACTAGAACTGAAACTAGAACTGAACTAGAACTGACTAGAACTGAAACTAGAAATTGAACTAGAATTGAACTAGAATGAACTAGAACTGAACTAACGAACACTGAACTAGAACTGAACTAGAACGGAACTAGAACTGAACTAGAACTGAACTAGAACTGAACTAGAACGAACTAGAACTGAACTAGAACTGAACTAGAACTGAACTAGAATAAACTTGAAAATTTATATTTATTAACTTAAAATCCCAACGTGCGTATTGCGATTTTACTATTTCTTACTTTTTTTTAATTCCAATACATCTAATAATAGGTATTTGAAATTTGCCAAGTGTAAATCTTTATATGTATCCTGCCAAAGATTTTAAATGTATTACTAAAAACCTGAAGAATTTCTTTTTGAAATTTCATTTCAACCAATCATATTTTTTTTATCTTCAACACTTGAATTATAAACGTAAAAGTGTTTATGTATTTCTCCTTATTCTGCCACATCATTTCACATATGAAATTTTACTATAAAATTACTAAAAAGAAGAGGAAGAAACACATTTGATTTCATTCACATTATTCCTTTTATTTACTAGCAGTGGTTGTACCACAAATACTGATAATTCGATTTTTAAAATGATGTCGATGATAGCAAGAAGAATAGAAATAGAAAATTTCAATTTAAAAACATGTGTGAAAATATTTATACTTAAGGGTAAATTGTTAAATTACATGTTTCTTTCTAGATTTTCTTTAGGAGGGAGATATTTTTAAGATTTTCTGGGGAAGTTTTAAGTGGAGGAAGGATTGAAGTTTATTTCTTAATTAATCTGTGTTCTGAACAAGATGTAAAATAATAAGTAATAAAAATTTGTTAAATATTTAAGCAAAGTTTATTTCTAAAAAATTTTATGAATAAGATAATAAAAATATATGAAGATGATATTGGAGTCTACTTATAGATTAAATCTTCTTAACTAAATGAGAATTATATATGTTTTTGGAAGCTACAAACCAATTAGACAGTAGTCTCTAGTCAATAACTAAATTATATTCCAATTAAACACCAGTCTGTTTGGCTATTATTTTTAATTGAAATTACAGTCATAATTAAATAATTACTTTAAATAATAGCTTCATTGCCTCCTCTGCGTTTCAAATCACTTTATTATTTATTTGCCACACTTAATTTCTTATTCATTTCAAATAAATTTTTATCAATTTATCTTTACATTCTAAATTTTATTCTCTAGGGTGTAGTTTTGTAACAAAAACCAACTAAAAACATTTTGAAAACAACTTAAAGTTTATCTTTATCATTTATTTGCGTTGTATGACAAGAAACAATAATAAAGTTGAGAAAAAAAATCATACAAATACAAAACTTTTTGACAAACTAACAAGAATTTTAATTGAGTTCACAATTTCTTTACTCATACTTTGGCTGAAAACAATATTTATATTTAAAGTTTATTTTTACTTTCATTTTCATTACTATATTCCCTGCAGCTTTATTTAAAATAAAAATTTCAAATATGAAAAAAAAACAGAGATGAAAAAATAATAAGTAAATTCATATTTCCATAACAAACGTGTTGAAACCCAACCAGGCATTATGAATCGTTTACCAACGGAAGCTGACTTCGGTTTTTTTTTCGCCCACGAAATTATGCGGTGTTTTTTAATGTCAGGAAAATAAAAAATTAAATGAAACAGACGCTTTCGAAAATGCATATTTTTGCATGTGTTTACAACATGTATCTGTGGGTGTATTTGCCGCAGTAGTAATTAAAAATATTTTTAAAGTGTCCAAAGTAATTCACATTCATAGTTATTCAGACAAGTACTAAAATCAACTTTAGTGAATAGACAAGATCACAACCTATTCTCTCACTATAGATTATTCTTCTATAGACTATATCACATCCCAGTCGATAGATAAGAGTAATAGATACTCTAGTCTATAGACTAGATCACATTCCAGTCTATAGATTACACTACATCAATTTCTAGTCTATAGATTTGACTATCACACTCTAGTCTAGATCACCTTCTATCTTATAGACTTAGTCACTTTCTAGTATAGACTAGATTAATTTCTAAAGACAATTTCTAGTCTAAAGACTATATCACTTTCTAGTCTATAGACCAGATCACACTTTAATGTATATACTAGATCACACTCTACTCAATAGTAGAGTGTGTCTATATCAGAATAGATAAACCTTCAGTCAATAGACTAGATCACTTTCTAGTCAATAGACTAGATCTCTTTCTAGCCTGCAAAGTCTATAAACACTATAGTCTATAAACTATGTAGACTAAATCACTTTCTTTTCTATAGACCAGATCACTTTCTATTCTACAGACTCGATCACTTTCTATTTTATATCAGAATAGATCACCCTTCAGTCAATAGACTAGATCCCTTTCTAGTCAATAGACTAGATCTCTTTCTAGTCTGTAAAGTGGATCACCCTATATTCTATAAGCTATGTAGACTAGATTACTTTCTATTCTACATACTAGATCACTTTCTATTCTATAGAATAGTTCACTTCTATTCTATAGACTAAATCACTTTCTACTCTATAGACTATATCATCTTCTATAGACTAGATCGCCTTCTGTTTTATAGACTAGATCACCTTCTATTCTATAGACTACATCACTTTCTAGTCTATAGACTAAATCTCTTTCTAGTCTATAGACTAAATCACTCTCTAGTCTATAGACTAGATCACTCTCTAGTCTATAGACTAGATCACTTTCTAGTCTATAGACTAGATCACTTTCTAGCCTATAGACTAGATCACTTTCTAGTCTATAGACTAGATCACTTTCTAGTCTATAAACTAGATCACTTTCTGGTCTATAGACTAGGTCACTTTCTAGTCTATAGACTAGGTCACTTTCTAGTCTATAGACTAGATCATTTTCTAGTCTATAGACTAGATCACTTTCTAGACTGATCACTTTCTAGTCTATAGACTAGATCACTTTCTAGTCTAGTCACTATAGACTAGATCACTTTCTAGTACTTTCTAGTCTATAGACTAGATTACTTTCTAGTCTATAGACTAGATCACTTTCTAGTCTATAGACTAGATCACTTTCTAGTCTATAGACAAGATCACTTTCTAGTCTATAGACTAGATCATTTTCTAGTCTATAGACTAGATCACTTTCTAGTCTATAGACTAGATCACTTTCTAGTCTATAGACTAGATCACTTTCTAGTCTATAGACTAGATCATTTTCTTATCTATAGACTAGATCACTTTCTAGTCTATAGACTTTATTTCACTTTACTTTTTTGTCTATAGACTATATCCCTTTCTAGTATATAGACTAGATCACTTTCTAGTCTATAGGATAGATCACTTTCTGGTCTATAGACTAGATCAATTTCTAGTCTGTAGACTACTCTTAAGACTATATCTCTTTCTAGTAAAAAGACTAGTCTAAAGACTAGATCACTTTCTATTCTAAAAACTAGATCATACTGTAGTCTATTAACTAGCTCACACTCCAGTCTATAGAGTAGATCATACTTTAGTTTATAAAATAGATCACACTAGGCAAGATCGCACTCTAAACTTTTTAGAATAGTCCGCGATCTAGTCATATTCCATATGGAAATTATTGCGTCTGTCTTTAAATCGTTTTCATCTTTTTATTCAAATGTAAAACAAGTGATGTTTTCATAAATCCAATACATCTGCTTATAATACTTTAAATATTTATTTTCTTTATATTTATGTGTTGACAAGAAATTGAACTTTTGATTTTTACCCTAAATAATCACATAAACTCAATTCTCCCAAGTGAAAGAACAAATCTATAATACATTGATTGTAGTCGTAGACATGTCGTCTAAATAACTAATATTTCTAACAATGCTCTCCACCCAAAAGACACTCCCAATACGATAGTTAGTTGTCAACAGTAAAAAAAAGTAAAGCATCTAAATGAAATCTTGCGTTACTTACAAGATGACTGGGAATGGAATTCTCTTTAGACTTTCTTGCCTGTTACATGTGTAAAATATAGCTGTACATATTCCTTGTAACATATTTTTTGTAACAATTCATATTGTTGTCATTTTTATAGAAATATATCTGATTTTTCCATATTTCTTTTCATTTTCTAAATATTTATACAAGTGCTAAAAGTAAGTCGGCTGTTGCAAGTGTAGTTGTTTATTTTTTTTTTTGTGGCAAGAGTATGGTTGTTTATTTAAAGATTTCTCTCTTACTTTCTTTCCTATTTACCATCTTAGTCTTACTTAGTTAGAGGCATTTCGAATTTTGTTGATTGAAAACTAACAGAAGAATACAACAGTTGAATAAATTTCTCTTGCATAAAAGTAAACATAACCGTGGGATATAAAAAAAATACAAATTCATGAAATTGTCTTGAACAATGAATTTTTTCATTTACATACTATCTTTTAAATTCATTGTCAGTTGATTTTTTTTGTATTTAAATTATTTATTGTTTTTTCAGTTAATTTTCTCATTTCCTTAATTATAAGAAATTTAAGTTGTTTTTTAAAATGCTTGTCATAATTAGATTGTAAGTTTTTTTTGTAGAAAATAAAGGTCATGTTAAAAATTTTTAATTTATATCCCTGAGGCGTATACGCTTTGTGAATTTATTAAATTAGTGTAATACTCATACGCTTATAAGTAAATGTGTACAATAGAAAAAACGTAAATTTATTGCTGTAAAGTACTTTAGAGTGATCCAATTTCTTTTCTGATTGTGATCTAGTCTACATTATACTCTAGTGTATAGACAAGATCAAGACTGTCTAGTCTACTGACTTGATCATATCACATTCTTTTAACTAGTTTATTGATTAGACCACAGTCTGACCAATTTGTTAACAAAACAATTGTTTATGATCAGCCTATTTATTAGACAACTAGACTGACCAGTCTATTGATTAGACCACTGACTAGTCTGATGCCTAGTAAAGTAACTAGAGCACTGATCATTCTTTTTATTAGACCAATGACTTGCCAATTAACTATACCACTGACCATTCAATTCACTATACCACTGACTTGTCTATTAACTGTCTATTGACTAGGCAACAGACTACTCTATTGACAAGACCGCTGACTGGTCTATTGACAAAATCACTGACTAGTCTATTGATTAGGCCACTAACTAGTCTATTGACTTAAACACAGCCTAGTCTATTGATTAGACCAATGACTACTCTATTGTATATAACACTGACTAGTCTACTGACTAGACTGTTAACTAGACCATTGACTAGTCTCTTGACTAAATTACTGTCTAGTCTATTGACTATACCACTAACTAGTTTATTTACTAGACTACGGACTGAGTACATTAACTGGAGTAGATCACTAACATCTAGTCTATTGACTGGACTATAATCAGGTCTATTAACTGGAAATATTAATTGGATCACAGTCAACGCTATTTATTAGTTTACTCTCTCTCTCTATTGACTGCCAAATCCATGGACAATAGTCTATTTAGTCGACTAGACTACAGTCTGGTCTAATGGATACAGTCTAATCTAGTGTTATAATTATTTACCATTTTCTAATCTAGAGGATTTTTATTCGAAAGGTCAATTTTAGCTTAACTAAGTAATCCTTCTAATATCTGCAACCTTTCAATCAATAATATGAATATTAAAATGTGAATTGTGTAAAACATTTAATTGAATTTTAGAATTTTGATTTTTTTCCAAATGTCCTTATAAAAAAACAACAAACAAAATCCTTTACTCCAACAATGAAAAACACAGCAGTACACTTAAATGTCAGAATATGTTATCCATATAATGCCAAAGTCCCCTGCATGTCTACTGGCATGAATTCAACTAAAAACTGAAAAAAAATCAGAACAATTCTCAGTAAGAATGTTTTGTCATAGCAGGATGTTGAGAATATAAAGTATGTATGTGTATTTGTCATAAATATACATGTATTTATTTGAGAGAATATACCATCAGGTTATTCTACATATAAATATTTATACTTATGTATGTATTTATTTGTTCCATATCCATACATATGCATTTTATGGGCTGTTTCTCTGGTGTGTTTGTTTTATATGAAAAAACATAACATTGAAATGTCTGCCACTTTTGATATTTCCTAAGTAAATGAACTTTTAAGCATTTTCTTCTACTGACGGCCAAGTTAACTCACCCACACACTGACTTTTACTATACCTACATCTTATGTATGTATGTGTTCGTTTTTAAAAATGACACATGTGTTTGTACATCTGCAGTAGTAAATATGAAAATTGAATATTCATGTTTGGTTGCAAAAAAGAACTCAAGCATTCAAACATTTTCATTTTTCATTCTGTTTTTTTTTTCCTTTTGAATATACATAAAATAAAACTGCATTATATTCATCCATTTTAATGTTTTCATTGCATGTATGTTTGCAGTAAATGTTTTTGTGTTAGTTGATGTTATTATTATTACACGTATTCAGTAAGGCAGACATGGTTGTGCATGTTTGTGTAATTTCTATCAAAATATATACATAAAATATAATGTTGTGAAACTATAAGTTTTATACACACATTTATGAAGAACAAAATGTGCTTATAAGTTTTTCGTATTAACTGTAAAATTTAATTTTGTTTGCTTTATAATAACCCAGTTAAATTGTATATTAAATAAACTAGTGTGTTAGAAAAGAAAACAATTTTTAAAATATTGCATGAAAACTACTCACTTTTTGTTAGTGTTTTTCATATAAAATTTTAAATATTGTTTTATATTATTCTTTCTGAATACAGGCCTAAATAGCTGCTAGACTTCAGTTTTGTCTATAGACAAGACCACATGTTTTTGTCTTGCATATAGACTAGTCTTGTTTATAGACTAGACCACAGTCTTGTCTATGGACTAGACCAGAGACTTGTCTATAGACTAGACCAAAGTCTTATCTTATTTATTATTATTATATTATATTATAGACTAGACCATAGTCTTGTCCTTAGAATAGACCCCAGTCTTGTCTTTAGAATATATGAAATTTAAGTTTTTTTTTAATGCTTGTCATAATTAGATTGTAAATTTTTTTGTAGAAAGTAAAAGTCATGGCAAAAATGTTTAATTTATATCCCTGAGGCGTATACGCTTTGTGAATTTATTAAGTTAGTGTAATACTCATACGCTTATAAGTATAACAAAAAAAAGCGTGAATTTTTAGCTGTGAAGTACTTTAGAGTGATCCAAGTTCTTTTCTAATTGTGACCTAGTCTACATCACACTCTAGTATATAGACAAGATCTAGGCTGTCTAGTCTACTGACTTGACCATATCCTATTCTTTTAACTATTTTATTGATTAGACCACAATCGATTAACAAGTGGTCTTGTCTTGTTTAGGAACAGCCTATTAACTAGAATACTAGACTAACCAGTCTATTGAATAGACTACTGACCAGTCTATTGCCTATTAAAGTAACTAGACCACTGATCATTCTTTTGATTAGACCAATGACTAGCCAATTAACTATACCACCACTAACCATTCAATTCATTATACCACTGACTTGTCCATTAACTATATATCGCTGACCACTCTATAGGCTAGACCATAGTCTTGCCTATAGACTAGATGATAGTCTTTTTTATAGACTAGACCATAGTATTTTCTATAGACTAGACCATAGACTAGGCTATAGTCTTGTCTATAGACTAGGCCATAGTCTTGTCTATAGACTAGACCATTGTCTTGTCTATTGACTAGACCATTGTCTTGTCTATAGACTAGACCATTGTCTTGTCTATAGACTAGACCATTGTCTTGTCTATAGACTATACGCGGTCTTGACCACAGTTTGGTGTGTAGAGTAGAACAATATTTAAATTCTATATGTTTTTAATGGAATATATTTTATAAAGTATTTTATTTTCTTTTTTTCAGGTAAGTAAAGTTTTTGCGACATTTGGCCAAATCGAGAATACAGATAAGTAAATTATTTAGTATATCTTTTATTTTCATCCTAACTTTGCTGGGTTACTTAACAGAAATAGTTTATTTTGTAAATTTTGTGTCATTATGAAGTGACTGCTTAACAAAAATGAAATAATTTGCTCAAACAAATACTTAAAACTTTATGGAAAACTAAAGTAGCAAAACATATTTAAATGCTTGAATAATAATAATTATTATAAAATGCAAATGGATAATTAGAATGTTAGAAACTTTTGTTTATTATATAAAAATAAAAAGAAAATAATTGTAACAATTGGCAAAAATTATGCCATGAAGGTAGTAGTAAAAATTTTGATTCGTGTATAATATAATGATGTTAGTAACTCATAAGGGAATTTTGTTGCTTTCTTAAGGTATAGGTATTATTTAGTTCAGTATTAGATATGTAAGTCCGCCTGTCCTTTCATATTATCCAAGTAATCAAATTACTGATCGCATTTCTTCAAATGTACGCTATCCTATTATATATACATATATATATTACTATGTTTTCAACCTTGAATTGCAAATTTCTGCTGTGTTGTAATGGTAGTGTTATTGCCTCTAATATATTAAGCATCAAATCATCCAGTAAATAAATTTATAAATAATGAGGCTTAAAACTTAATTTTGAAGGATTCGAAAAAATCCCAAAATTTTAATAAAATATTTTTTTATTTAGTTCTATGACCTAAAGGTCCTATTTTGTTAAGATTTTTCAGTATATTATAAAGATTATTATTATTTTTATTAATGCGATATTTATGAACATACAATGACTTGTGATTTATTAAAATTGTAATTTTGGGTACCTGGCTTTTCACGGGTTGCAATCTCTCAATTGTTTTACAAGAAAACAAGACTATTAAATAAAAGCACAATTTCTGTATTTTATTTGCTTAAACTTGTGTAAATCCAACAAACTAACAAACACTTTTTTCCATTTTATATCTATACTTTTACTGAGAAAAACAAATTTATTGAAATAAAACATGATAAATAGCGTAATCATCATCTGTATCAAAATATTGTTTAAGAAAAAACTTCACTAACTGTCCGCTAAAGTACGTGAAAAACAAATTGTCGCCACATCAATGCGTATGAATGATGTCTAGTCATGTATTAAAAATAAAACATACGCCAAGTTGTACTACGTGCTTTTAAAGAAAAAGAAAAAAGTAAGAAAAAAACATATAAATTAAAAAACAAAGTTTATAGAAATGAATAAACTTGCTTAAACCACAAAAAAAAAGAAAAGTCATGTTTAGGGACAAAAAACACTTAAAGAGGGGAGGGATAAGCAGATAGTAAGAACATATTAGATTATTATTACTTATATTAAAGAATATAATAAACATTCTGCATGTTCGATTTATTTAGAAAAAAAATTATTAAATGAGATAATATCATAATACTTTTTCTATTAAAATTTCCATAATGTTACCCTTTCTCTAAACAGTTTTGTAATTTGTTCATGCTTCCCCTTTCCTTTGATTTTTTTTTTAAATTTATACCATAATCATTTTAGAACCCCTTGTTTGTTAATACTATTTAATATTCATAGTTAAATAAAGATAATTACTTTTGTTTATTAAGGACTTTAATGGCAAAGTTAATAAATAAAAACAAATAAGTGTCTTTCTTTCAAATATAAAGGTGTAAAACAGCAAATATTTAAAGAAAAGCCACAAGACACAATTTGCAACACTTACCACCACCCATTCGTCATAAACAATTTCCATAACATAATTAAGCCACAAGAAACAGAGAAAAACAAATTCTTTTAACAAACTTTTTAATTAAAGATTTTTTTTTGTGGCAAAATAAACAATATTTTTTTTTATTCATCATAACCTTCGGAAAAAAGTGTTAAGCATTGGTATAAGTTTATTAGCAGGTTTGTCAATTTGGTGACTTCTTCTAGGTTACATGTACTTAGAACTGGAAGAATTCTATAAAATCGATACATATTCTGTAATTTGTTAAAAATACTAGCGTTCGAGTTAGAATTTAGCCAAAATATACATATACTTTAATCTCCCGTAAGTTCCTCTTTACTGCTAGATATCAAAAAGTTTTCACAAATTCCATACATTTGCTGCCATAATAAAAGGGTGTAAAAAGATTCGTCAAAGATGAACATGATACTTTCATTAATATTCCTAACTTTTTTTTGTGTACGAGAAGATTTAAACTAATTTGAAAGAGGGTTTTAATTTTAAAATAATTAATACATCAAACTTTATTTTTTAAAACAACTTTAAATGTCAAATAACGACTAAGACTGCAGACACCAGAGCCAAAATTATACTAAAAACTGTGCTGAAATTAAAAGAAAAAAGGGTAAAACAAAAACACTAAATTATAACACAGTCCTTTAAGGCAAAATTGTAACAGGGAATAAATACAAGGATAAGTGTCTGAATATATTATGCTAAAAGCACAAGCGAAAAACTTTGCAGTTACATTTTTTACATTTAACGATAAAAATACACGCATTGAGCTAAAGCTGCGAAAAAAAGAACGAAACGTAAAACTTCAATACTTACAACAAAATATCTTAAACTCCCACGTGAACATTTAAGAAAACAAAAAAAGAAGTTGTTTAAATAAAAAAAAACAACATATTGATATAAGAAATCAACAGCAAAATGTAGTTGAAGAAAGCGGAAGAATGGAGGAGGTTTAAAGTAAGCAGTAATCTGTTCTGGGTATATTTTCATGTATATCATTGTAAATGTTAACATAATGTCATTATACGATGCACAATTTAATGATGGCAGGGATTTTCCTTCGAATGTTTTTTTCTTCTTTTTTGTTTTATCTTTTTGTTATTCTGTTGTGTAATTCTTATATGCATGCTAACTACTTGTAGCTATAGCATCTTTCCATGAACATGATAAAAAATTTAAAACACTGGCATTTAGTGAAGTGGAAATTTTTTTTTGGAGGAATTAAGATTTATGTTAAGCTGTGACATCATCAGTTATCTTGTAATATTTATATCATATAAAGACATAAAGTTATATTTGTTGATACAGTTTCATACATCAGCCTAAATTACATCAAAGTGGAGAAAAAACATTCTCTACAAATCCTTACATAACTTAGTCTAGTCTATGGTCTGTACTATAGTCCAGACTATAGACTAGACTATAGTTCTGACTATAGACTAGACCATAGTCCAGACTATAAACTAGACTGTACTATAGTCCAGACTATAGACTAGACTAGACCATAGTCCAGACTATAAACTAGACTATAGTCCAGACTACAGACTAGACCATAATCCAGACTATAGACTAGACTATAGTCCAGACTATAGACTAGACTATAGCCCAGAATATAGTACAGACTATAGACTAGAATATAGTTCAGAATATAGACTAGACTATAGTTCAGACTATAGTCCAGACTATATTCCAGACTTTAGTTTAGACTGTAGTCTAGACTATAGTCCAGTCTATAGGCGTCAATATAGTTCAGACTATATTCCAGACTATGGACTAGACTATAGCCCAGATTATAGTACAGACTATAGTCCAGACCATAGACTGGGCTATAGTACAGACTATAGTCTATACTATAGTACAGACTATAGTCTATACTATAGTACAGACTATATTCCAGACTGTAGACTAGACTATAGTCTAGACTATAGACTGAACTATAGTACAGATTTTAGACTAGAACATAGTCCAGACTATAGACTCCAGACTATAGACTAGACTATAGTCCAGACTATAGACTAGACTATAGTCCAGACTATAGACTAGACTATAGTCCAGACTATAGAATAGACTATAGTCCAGACTATAGACTAGACTATAGTCCAGACCATAGACCAGACTATAGTCCAGACTATAGACTAGACTATAGTCCAGACTATTATCCAGACTATAGACTGGACTATAGTCTAGTCTATAGTCTGGACTATAGTCTAGTCTATAGACTGGACTATAGTCCAGATTATAGACTAGACTATAGTCCAGACTATAGACTAGACTATAGTCCAGACTATAGACTAGACTATAGTCCAGACTATAGACTAGACTATAGTCCAGACTATAGACTAGACGATAGTCCAGACTATAGACTGGGCTATAGTCCAGACTATAGACTGGGCTATAGTCCAGACTATAATCCAGACTATAGTCCAGACTATATTCCAGACTTTAATCTAGACTGTAGTCTAGACTATAGTCCAGTCTATAGGCGTCATCATAGTTCATATTACATACAAGGCTCTCAGTTAGAGAGTAAGTCTAGACTATAGGATGGACTATAGTTTATACTGTAGGATGCTATATAGTGTGTACTATATGATGCTCTATAGTTCAGAGTATAACCTGCACTGTTGTTCATACTATATAATATACTATAGCTTAGACTTATGACTAGAATATAGTCTTGACGATAGTCCGGTCTATATATTAGACTATTGTCCAGACCATAGTACACACTATAGTCCAGGCTATTCCCAATTGTACTCCTCACTATAAACTAGACTGAAGACCGTACTTTAGTCTATACCATTCCGATATCTAGACTATGCTACAGTCGAGACTATAGGCTAGACTATGGTAAAGACTATAGACTGGAATATAGTCCTGATTGTCTGTATGTCTGTCCGTGTTAATCTTGAAATCACAGATCGCAATATTGGTAAAGTTTTATTAAGGTTTGGTACATGTTCTTATATTTTGTCATTCTATTAAATGCGATTGAAAACAGTCAATTATATCACCTAGGCTAGCTATTATAGGATGTCATATAATCGGCTAGATCCAACTATACTTTCTTACTTGATTTTTCTAGTTTTTATTCTTTTAACATTGAAATATAGTTGGATGTAATGAAACCCAGATTTGATGTAAAAGTAATCGATATATAATATAAAATATAAAACATGGTGGAAATGAAAGGGTGTTCCTATAGTTTCAACTAAAAATTTCTTGTACTATTAAAAAATTAAGTTTGAAAACGTTGAAAAAAATGTAAAATTAAATTTTATTAAAATTTTTCACATCCAAAGTTATAAGCATGTTATGATAAATATTAATATACATAATTAATATTAATCATACACACCATAAATAGATTTAAATACATTTTAAATATAAAGTTAAAATTCGAAATTAAAACCAATTTTCTGAAAACTTATAACTTTGGGAAAGAAATATAACAATGTTTCCATGATTTTGCAAGATACATTTTGATTTTGGTACATTTACCAAAGAAGACAGGAGGCATGAAGTGATAAATCAAACAATACTGATGAAAATTTAAAACTACTGCTTGTTCATGCAGACAACACACAAAACGAAGAATCTTAAATATTCTCTACTTTTATCTATTGCAAAGAAATTCTTAGGTGCAAAAAAAACTAGTAAAATGCAAACATTTCTCTTGCATAGCTATTAACAGTAAAAAATAGCAAGAAAAGAAAGAAAATGTGATTTGTTTGAAGTATGTGGAATGAATTCTGTTTGCTTATTTTTCTGCTAACAAATAATGGAATGCAAAATAGATGGATAGCAAGGATAGAAGTGTAGATGTCTGAATGTATGGTTGAATGATTGACTAACACTGTATATTGTCACGTATGAATGAGTGATTATGTTCAAATGTGATTTTCTCAATATTAACACAAATTATTTAAGGTATATCTATGTTTCCTTAAGAGTTTGTAGAGGAGGTATTTGGACGAATATGTAAATTACAGAGGTAACAGGTGTTATTGGAAAACTTACTGAATTGGAAAGTAATATTTGTAATTATTTTAGAAAACATAAGAGAATCATAGATATGTAAACTTTATCGATGTCATGTGTTTTCTTTTTTCCCCTTAAAGCAAAATGATGATAATTTTTGTAATGACAGAAATTATGATTTTAATACTATTCAATTTTAGTTTAAAAAGCTTGAAGCCTGTATAACAATAAAATTCTGAGAATTTTTGATAAATTAAAGTTTAATGCAATTTAATGCTTTAAATTATTTGTATTCTTTTGCAATGTATTAAAACTTATTTGTGGGAAATGAACTCGCAATCATCAGCTTGATAGATTACTTTACCACCAACTATCCTACCAGGTCAAACTTTAAAAAGTTTCTAAGTTTAATCAATTCATCCAATCAATTATACGATTTTTTTCTAAACACATCCAAATGCCCAACAAAATTTCTATATTTCCACTTTCTATTACTTTTAGTTTTTCCAAGTTATTTCTTAATTTAAAGTTTGCCTCAATCTTTTTTACACATCAATAAGAAATTTGCTAATAACAAAATCACTATTTTATTTGTTCTTAAAGTTTTAAACAATAACCTTACATTTAACACTAATTTAAATCTATATAAAAAGCCAATCAAATGTTTTATAAGTTTTACACTTTTTTTTGCTCATGGTTTTAAATTATTTTCTCTTATACTAACACGTTCCGTTTGTGTTACAAAGTATACTAACGACATAACTTTTGGGTTTTAAATTAAAAGAGAACGACCTTTTTTTCCAGTTTTAGCAAGTCCCTTTTTCAAAGGAAAACACAAAAAAGGAAATAAAACACAGCAACTAGTTCCTTTTTCTTGGTTTAAAAGGGATTAAAGGAAACAATACAAGCAACAATTTGGTAAAGAAAAAAAAGTTAAGAAAAAAAACTAAATCTGATGTAGTAACAACAAAATTAAATTTCTAAAGTTGTTTTTTTTATTAGAATTTTTCCTTTAAATACAAGAAATCTAGAAAGAGTATTCAGCTATGTTGGAAATTTAAATATATGGATGTAATAAATAAAAATCTAAGACTTAGATTTGTTAGTCTTAAATTACAAAATTTATTAATTATTTTTATACACCACTTTAGTGGGGAGGGTACATTGGGTTTGTGCTGATGTTTGTAGTGCACAATAATATTGGGCCTATACCTACCTCAAAGTATACCAATCGGCTTAGAATCATTTCGATTTACCTATGTCCGTCCGTCTGTTTGTCTGTCTGTCTGTCTGTATGTCAGTCTGTCCTTCTATGTAAAGCTTCTAATCAAACAACAGGTCGCAATTTTGAAGATATTTCAATGAAATTACATACATACAACTGAATCCCCCGAATAGGGCTTGTAAACCTTGTAATCAAGCTACAGGTCGGAATTTTGAAGATTTTTTTTTTGGAATATTTTAAATTTGCTTTTAGGTTGTTTTATGCAGATATACATTTGGTATTTGGTTTTATAGCCTTAAATATGTTTAACAAAATGCCGTTTAAATTATTGAAATACTAAAGCTAATACCAAAGTTATACACTAAAATATTAAATTAGTCATAATTAATATCAATCATACGCACTAGAGTTTAATTAATATAAATTTTAAAATATGATTTAAATTTGCTATAAATTACAGGAGAAATAAGTTTAAAGAAAAGCTACACAGACTTTTAAGACATTTTATAAGAAAATCATTGAAAAGGTGAAAGAACAAGATTTAGTTATGAAAGGATTTTGGTAGTTGAAGAATCTGCTCTTGACGTATTTATTGGGTATACTATCAGTATAGCGTAGAACTTAGGATCAAATATGTCGTGATGGTCTCTTTGTGCAACAAACCCTATCAATAAAGAACATTTTAACCCTCTGATTCCTCCTATGGCGCAATATTCCAACATGACAATACGTTGCAACGCTCGGCAATATTTTGCAATACCTGCTAAAATCTATTTAGGAAGAAGTGTTTGGTGGTTGTTTCAATCGGTATAGGACAATCTATCTCTGATACACGGTTAACTTTAGAACAGGGTATCTGAAATTGTATTGTTTCCTTCTTGGATTGAAATTTTGCTATATTTTATAAATTCCCTCAAAGGATGCTAAAGTAAAACTTAGGAAGCCTTTGTCATATTTTGTTTAAGGACTAAGGACTTTTAAAGAAAAATCACATAAATTTTTTTTAAGCATATTACTCATACGTACAGTAGACCAAATTGTACGGTGGTTTTTTAAGCATATTACTCATACGTACAGTAGACCAAATTGTACGGTGGTTTTTTTTATACATTTCGTGTTAAAATAATTTTGTAATTATTGTACTTAGACAGCTCTTTTAGCACTTTATTGGATCCTAAGAGGTCATGAATTTCTGATTTTATGAAGTTGAAATGATTGTAGAATTTGAAAGTTCCAGGTGATGTTATAAAGTATACATCTCCTGGTATATTTTGATATTAAACTTTGTAATTGAGATTGGTTGAATGGCACAGGTGGATAGAGACGGAGAGTTTAGTTTTAGTTATAGTTTATATATCTCAATTCAAAAGTTTTTATATGTACTATTTACGCAGCTCTCTACTCTGTTTATGATCTATCGCATTTTAACTTGTTTTTGGACTGACGGAAAATTTTTTTTAAATCTTATTTCTTATTTTAATAAAAAATTCTAAGAAATTTTAACTTCCAGCTTCTCTCTTCTAAGGTCTGTAATACAAACAATGGACAGGGCAGCATTAATGTCTTAGTATTTTAAAAGAACGTCTTTTAATGTGATTATGTACTATTAACACTTGTTCTCAGTTTCTTAAAAAGATAACCAAAAATAAGTTCAATTAATTTTCCATTTTTCGCCATTTTCCTTTTTGCCACATTTTGGTTTAAAATTTCTCTGCATTCCTACATCGACCTTCTTTACCTTGTAACATTTTCTTTGTATTTGATATCTTATTAAGACACATTCTGCAGACATGTTCTCAAAAACCCGAAAACCAGCTAACCTACATCATTAATCTTACAGAAAATGATTATAAATTTATCTGTGTGTTACGTTAAATTGATACGATTAATTTCTGCTTCTCGTTTACTGCATTCTACTTCGAAAATTTAACAAAGAAAAAGTAAACCATATTTGCTTAGCTAAACAATATTTAAAGCAATCAAATTGGAATTCGAACAAAAGCAAATCGGTAGTAAAATGCAAAGACACATAGAATCGCATCTCTCTCTCTCTAACCACTCCCCCCAATACAATAACTGTCATATTAAACCAAAAAAAGAAAAATCCAACAATATGAACAACATGAACAATTGCATCAGTATGGAACCTCATTAATGCTTTAGTACAACCAAATACACAAAGAAACAACGCACGTACAAAAAAGAAATTCAATAGGGGGAAAAAATCAAACTAAACTTGCTTACCTTCAACTAAACACACATATACATATAATATCTAATAAATATACAAAACCATACATACATATGTTTATGTATGTATCATCCTATATAGTAAGTGTATCTAACAGAAAAAGAGGGAGCAAATGAAGAAGAAAAGAATGAAAAAATGTCGAATAAAAGTTAAGCTGAGGGATAAAAAGATATTGCTTCATTTTCTTGACATTATTGAAACTAAATTGCAGAAAATAAGAAAAAAAAACGACGACGAAGTTCAAGACGAATGAAAGAAAATGACAAAGAGACGATTCTTAATGAGATCGAGAGGAGAAAAGAAAACTCTACTAGTCGGCTATGGTATTTAAAAAGGCTCAGTCTTGTTTACTAACACAACAGCAGCATCATCATTATTATCAATGTGTATGTTATTGGGCAGGGGTAATAGTTAGTTCTACAAGTTTATTTATGATTTATTTTCTTTAATCAAATAACATATTTATTTTGTGTGTGTGTTTGTGGCATTATAGTTTGTTGTTAATAAGATATAATGATGACAAAATATGTTGGTATTATTTTGATTTATTGTTATTGGATGGCAAAGAAAATTGATTTCATACCACTTTACAAAATATTTCAGTTTGTTCAATGATAAAAATAGATTATTAATAAACTATTTATTTAAGGAACGACGACAATAATTCTAAATAAATGCCCTTTTTATAGAAAATTTTCATTAAATATTTTCTTTGCGGAAATCTGTTGTTACACTGATGGTTCATAACTGGGAAATAAAACGGGTCTATATTGAATCCTCGGAAACGTAAATAAATATACAGCTGTTTTCCTAATCACAACATAGCATTAGACGGAATGTTTAAAAAAAATTACTCTATTTTAATAGACATTTTTTATAGAAAATTTTCAAGAAAATTATATTCTTTATAGAAAATTTTCGAGGAAATTATCTTCTTTATAAAAAATTTCGAGAAAATCATCTTCTTTATGTAAAATTTTCGAGAAAATTTTCTTCTTTAAAGAAAATCTTTGAGAAAATTATCTTCTTTATAGAAAATCTTCGAGAAAATTCTCTTCTTTATAGAAAATTTTCGATAAAATTCCCTTCTTTATAGAAAATTTTCGAGAAAATTCTCTTTTTATAGAAAATTTTCGAGAAAATTCTCTTTTTATAGAAAATTTTCGAGAAAATTCTCTTTTTATAGAAAATTTTCGAGAAAATTCTCTTTTTATAGAAAATTTTCGAGAAAATTCTCTTTTTATAGAAAATTTTCGAGAAAATTCTCTTTTATAGAAAATTTTCGAGAAAATTCTCTTTTTATAGAAAATTTTCGAGAAAATTCTCTTTTTATAGAAAATTTTCGAGAAATTATAGAAAATTTTCGAGAAAATTCTCTTTTATAGAAAATTTTCGAGAAAATTCTCTTTTTATAGAAAATTTTCGAGAAAATTCTCTTTTTATAGAAATTTTCGAGAAAATTCTCTTTATATAGAAAATTTTCGAGAAAATTCACTACTTTTAGATAGAAAATTTTCGCAGAAAATTCATCTTTTATTATAGAAAATTTTCGAGAAAATTCTCTTTTTATAGAAAATTTTCGAGAAAAATTCTCTTTTTATAGAAAATTTTCGAGAAAATTCTCTTTTATAGAAAATTTTCGAGAAAATTCTCTTTTTATAGAAAATTTCCGAGAAGACGATTCTCTTTTATAGAAAAATTTCGAGAAAATTCTCTTTTTATAGAAAATTTTCGAGAAAATTCTCTTTTTAATAGAAAATTATTCGAAAAAAAGGAGAAAATTCTCTTTTTATAGAAAATTTTTCGATGAAAATTCTCTAATTTTATAGAAAATTTTCGAGGAAAATTCTCTTTTATAGAAAATTTTCGTGAGAAAATTCTCTTTATATAGAAAATTTTCGGAAAATTCTCTTTTTATAGAAAATTTTCGAGAAAATTCTCTTTTATAGAAATTTTCGAGAAAATTCTCTTTATAGAAATTTTCGAGAAAAATCTCTTTTAAAATTTTCGAGAAAATTCTCTTTTTATAGAAAATTTTCGAGAAAAATTCTCTTTTATAGAAAATTTTCGAGAAAATTCTCTTTTAGAGAAAATTTTCGAGAAAATTCTCTTTTTATAGAAAATTTTCGAGAAAATTCTCTTTTTATAGAAAATTTTCGAGAAAATTCCTTTTTATAGAAAATTTTCGAGAAAATTCTCTTTTATAGAAAATTTTCGAGAAAATTCTCTTTTTAGAGAAAAATTTTCGAGAAAATTCTCTTTTAATAGAAAATTTTCGAGAAAATTCTCTTTTTATAGAAAATTTTCGAGAAAATTCTCTTTTTATAGAAAATTTTCGAGAAAATTCTCTTTTTATAGAAAATTTCGAGAAAATTCTCTTTTTATAGAAAATTTTCGAGAAAAATTCTCTTTTTATAGAAAATTTTCGAGAAAATTCTCTTTTATAGAAAATTTTCGAGAAAATTCTCTTTTTATAGAAAATTTTCGAGAAAATTCTCTTTTTATAGAAATTTTCGAGAAAATTCTCTTTTTATAGAAAATTTTCGAGAAAATTCTCTTTTTATAGAAAATTTTCGAGAAAATTCTCTTTTTATAGAAAATTTTCGAGAAAATTCTCTTTTTATAGAAAATTTTCGAGAAAATTCTCTTTTATAGAAAATTTTCGAGAAAATCTCTTTTTATAGAAAATTTTCGAGAAAATTCTCTTTTATAGAAAATTTTCGAGAAAATTCTCTTTTATAGAAAATTTTCGAGAAAATTCTCTTTTTATAGAAAATTTCGAGAAAATTCTCTTTTTATAGAAAATTTTCGAGAAAATTCTCTTTTATAGAAAATTTTCGAGAAAAATTCTCTTTATATAGAAAATTTTCGAGAAAAATTCTCTTTTATAGAAAATTTTCGAGAAAATCTCTTTTTATAGAAAATTTTCGAGAAAAAAATCTCTTTTATAGAAAATTTTCAGAAAAATCTCTTTTTAATAGAAAATTTTCGAGAAAATTCTCTTTTTATAGAAAATTTTCGAGAAAATTCTCTTTTTAATAGAAATTTTCGAGAAAATTCTTCTTTTTATAGAAAATTTTCGAGAAAATTCTCTTTTTATAGAAAATTTTCGAGAAAATTCTCTTTTATAGAAATTTTCGAGAAAATTTCTCTTTTAATAGAAAAATTTTCGAGAAAATTCTCTTTTTATAGAAATTTTCGAGAAAATTCTCTTTACATTATATTATAGAAAATTTTCGAGAAAAAATTCTCTTTTATAGAAATTTTCGAGAAAATTCTCTTTTATAGAAAATTTTCGAGAAAAATTCTCTTTTATAGAAAATTTTCGAGAAAATTCTCTTTTTATAGAAAATTTTCGAGAAAATTCTCTTTTATAGAAAATTTCGAGAAATTCTGCTTTTATATAGAAAATTTCGAGAAAATTCTCTTTTATAGAAAATTTTCGAGCAAATTCTCTTTTTATAAAAATTTTCGAGAAAATTCTCTTTTTATAGAAAATTTTCGGGAAATTCTCTTTTTATAGAAATTTTCGGGAAAATTCTCTTTTTATAGAAAATTTTCGAGAAAATTCTCTTTTTATAGAAAATTTGTCGAGAAAATTCTCTTTTATAGAAAATTTTCGAGAAAATTCTCTTTATTATTAGAAAATTTTCGAGAAATTCTCTTTTTATAGAAAATTTTCCGAGAAATTCTCTTGTTTATAGAAAATTTTTCGAGGAAATAATTTCTCTTTTTATAGAAAATTTCGAGAAAATTTCTCTTTTATATAGAAAATATTTCGAGAAAATTCCTCTTTTATATGAAATTTCGAGAAAATTTCTCTTTTATAGAAATTTTCGAGAAAATTTCCTCTTTTTATTAGAAATATTTCGAGGAAAATTCTCATTTATAGAAAATTTCGAGAAAATCTCTTTTATAGAAAATTTCGAGAAATTCTCTTTTATAGAAATTTTTCGAGAAAATTCTCTTTTTATAGAAAATTTTCGAGAAAATTCTCTTTTTATAGAAAATTTTCGAGAAAATTCTCTTTTTATAGAAAATTTCGAGAAAATTCTCTTTTTATTAGAAAATTTTCGAGAAAATTCTCTTTTATAGAAAATTTTCGAGAAAATTCTCTTTTATAGAAAATTTTCGAGAAAATTCTCTTTTTATAGAAAATTTTCGAGAAAATTCTCTTTTTATAGAAAATTTTCGAGAAAATTCTCTTTTTATAGAAAATTTTCGAGAAAATTCTCTTTTTATAGAAAATTTTCGAGAAAATTCTCTTTTTATAGAAAATTTTCGAGAAAATTCTCTTTTTATAGAAAATTTTCGAGAAAATTCTCTTTTTATAGAAAATTTCGAGAAAATTCTCTTTTTATAGAAAATTCTCTTTTTAATAGAAAATTTTCGAGAAAATTCTCTTTTATAGAAAATTTTCGAGAAAATTCTCTTTTAATAGAAAATTTTCGAGAAAATTCTCTTTTTATAGAAAATTTTCGAGAAAATTCTCTTTTTATAGAAAATTTTCGAGAAAATTCTCTTTTAATAGAAAATTTTCGAGCAAATTCTCTTTTAATAGAAAATTTCGAGCAAATTCTCTTTTAATAGAAAATTTTCGAGCAAATTCTCTTTTAATAGAAAATTTTCGAGCAAATTCTCTTTTAATAGAAAATTTTCGAGAAAATTCTCTTCTTTATAGAAAATTTTCGAGAAAATTCTCTTCTTTATAGAAAATTTTCGAGAAAATTCTCTTCTTTATAGAAAATTTTCGAGAAAATTCTCTTCTTTATAGAAAATTTTCGAGAAAATTCTCTTCTTTATAGAAAATTTTCGAGAAAATTCTCTTCTTTATAGCAAATTTTCGAGAAAATTTTCTTCTTTATAGCAAATTTTCGAGAAAATTTTCTTCTTTATAGCAAATTTTCGAGAAAATTCTCTTCTTTATAGCAAATTTTCGAGAAAATTCTCTTCTATATAGCAAATTTTCGAGAAAATTCTCTTCTTTATAGCAAATTTTCGAGAAAATTCTCTTCTTTATAGCAAATTTTCGAGAAAATTCTCTTCTTTATAGCAAATTTTCGAGAAAATTCTCTTCTTTATAGCAAATTTTCGAGAAAATTCTCTTCTTTATAGCAAATTTTCGAGAAAATTCTCTTCTTTATAGCAAATTTTCGAGAAAATTCTCTTTTTATAGAAAATTTTCGGGAAAATTCTCTTTTTATAGAAAATTTTCGGGAAAATTCTCTTTTTATAGAAAATTTTCGAGAAAATTCTCTTTTATAGAAAATTTTCGAGAAAATTCTCTTTTTATAGAAAATTTTCGAGAAAATTCTCTTTTTATAGAAAATTTTCGAGAAAATTCTCTTTTTATAGAAAATTTTCGAGAAAATTCTCTTTTTATAGAAAATTTTCGAGAAAATTCTCTTCTTTATAGCAAATTTTCGAGAAAATTCTCTTCTTTATAGCAAATTTTCGAGAAAATTCTCTTCTTTATAGAAAATTTTCAAGAAAATTCTCTTCTTTATAGAAAATTTTCGAGAAAATTCTCTTCTTTATAGAAAATTTTCGAGAAAATTCTCTTCTTTATAGAAAATTTTCGAGAAAATTCTCTTCTTTATAGAAAATTTTCGAGAAAATTCTCTTCTTTATAGAAAATTTTCGAGAAAATTCTCTTCTTTATAGCAAATTTTCGAGAAAATTCTCTTCTTTATAGAAAATTTACGAGAAAATTCTCTTCTTTATAGCAAATTTTCGAGAAAATTCTCTTCTTTATAGCAAATTTTCGAGAAAATTCTCTTTTTTATAGACAATTTTCGAGAAAATTCTCTTCTTTATAGAAAATTTTCAAGAAAATTCTCTTCTTTATAGAAAATTTTCGAGAAAATTCTCTTCTTTATAGAAAATTTTCGAGAAAATTCTCTTCTTTATAGAAAATTTTCGAGAAAATTCTCTTCTTTATAGAAAATTTAAGAGAAAATTCTCTTCTTTATAGAAAATTTACGAGAAAATTCTCTTCTTTATAGAAAATTTTAGAAAAAATTCTCTTTGGAGGAAATTTTGTGAATTTTTCCTTTTTAATATTGGCGAAATTTTAACTTTTTAGAATTTTTTTCTTTTCTTTGAAATCATCTGTATTTTTAGTAGATTTTCCTTCTCTAAAAAATTTTCTATATTTTTAAAATAGTATCAAAATCTTATTGCTTTTTAGGAAATTTTCAAATTTTCTTAATTTTAGATTTTCAAAGTTAACTCTCTTTTTAAAAGATTTCATAAATTTTATCTTTTTTAAAAGATTATCTACAAAATCCTCTATAGAAATTATATAAAATTTTCATAAAATTCTACTTTCTAAACGAAAATACTTTTACACATATATCTCATCATCATTATTTATAAGAGTCTATGGACCATTTCTACGCACATATGACTAAGTATCCTAAATAATAGTGTCTGCATGTGTGTGTGTGTCTATAAAATGTATTTTCCTTTCTTTACATTTACTTTCCTTTTAAATCAATTTTTTGTATGATGGGCTTTTCATGTTGGTTTTCAGGTCTTGGTTTTTGCCAAGAAGGATTTCTTGGGTTCGAGTGTATGGGAAATGATAATAGCATTGACACAAATTGAGATAATGAAATGTCTGTTTTTTTCTTACTTTTTAGGGTTCTTTTTCATTTATTGTTTATGGTCTTAGAAAATATTAGGTATGAGTGCCTGTAAGAAACTACGTGAGACCTAAACAATACGGATATACGTATAAATATGTGTGTTTTAGCATTTAGGGATAAATTTTATATTGATGATGTAGAAAAATTGTATTTTTTTATATAAAGGTATTTGTAACCACTATTTGTGTGTGTATGTGTTCATGTCAAGATGTATGTCTATTTTCTAATACCTTTAACTGTCTTGGTTGAGATTAAATAAAACAAAAAGAAGAACGAATTAAAAAATAAACATTGACAATTTGATTTTTATTGTTATTTACTGTTTTTATTGGTTTGGTTTTTTGTTGTTCTTTTTGTTTGTTAAATTTAAGTTTTCAATTTGTAGCTGAATTTTAAAATGTCACAAATAATTTGTGGAGTTTGTAATGTCACGGAAATCTGTTGTAATTCATAATGTTGTTGCTGATCTATAGGACTACTTGTTGAAAGTGAAGAGTTTGGAAGTTTGGGCATTTTATGTTTGCTCAATTAACCCTTTACTAGAGTGGAAAATTACTGTTTTTCTGTGACTTAAGGGAGGAATATTTTATCTTGTTGTGCTTGATTAACTCTTTGATTTTTGAAGTGCAGGAAACTTGATATTGATTAAAGTTGATATGTTCGTAGGAGGAAAGGTTTTTGTCAAGAAAACAACAAAGTTTTAGAATATGAGTTTGCGAATATTGTTAGAAGAGTAAGGAAAGGAATGAAAAGTAAAATTTTATTGTAGAAATAGAAGGAGTTTTAACAAGAGAGATGCATTAGATAATATCAATGTTTTCTTTAGTAATTTCGGTTCTAGTTCTAGTTCAGTTCTAGTTCAGTTCTAGTTCAGTTCTAGTTCAGTTCTAGTTCAGTTCTAGTTCAGTTCTAGTTCAGTTCTAGTTCAGTTCTAGCTCAGTTCTAGTTCAGTTCTAGTTCAGTTCTAGTTCAGTTCTAGTTCAGTTCTAGTTCAGTTCTAGTTCAGTTCTAGTTCAGTTCTAGTTCAGTTCTAGTTCGGTTCTAGTTCAGTTCTAGTTCAGTTCTAGTTCAGTTCTAGTTCAGTTCTAGTTCAGTTCTAGTTCAGTTCTAGTTCAGTTCTAGTTCAGTTCTAGTTCAGTTCTAGTTCAGTTCTAGTTCAGTTCTAGTTCAGTTCTAGTTCAGTTCTAGTTCAGTTCTAGTTCAGTTCTAGTTCAGTTCTAGTTCAGTTCTAGTTCAGTTCTAGTTCAGTTCTAGTTCAGTTCTAGTTCAGTTCTAGTTCAGTTCTAGTTCAGTTCTAGTTCAGTTCTAGTTCAGTTCTAGTTCAGTTCTAGTTCAGTTCTAGTTCAGTTCTAGTTCAGTTCTAGTTCAGTTCTAGTTCAGTTCTAGTTCAGTTCTAGTTCAGTTCTAGTTCAGTTCTAGTTCAGTTCTAGTTCAGTTCTAGTTCAGTTCTAGTTCAGTTCTAGTTCAGTTCTAGTTCAGTTCTAGTTCAGTTCTAGTTCAGTTCTAGTTCAGTTCTAGTTCAGTTCTAGTTCAGTTCTAGTTCAGTTCTAGTTCAGTTCTAGTTCAGTTCTAGTTCAGTTCTAGTTCAGTTCTAGTTCAGTTCTAGTTCAGTTCTAGTTCAGTTCTAGTTCAGTTCTTAGTTCAGTTCTAGTTCAGTTCTAGTTCAGTTCTAGTTCAGTTCTAGTTCAGTTCTAGTTCAGTTCTAGTTCAGTTCTAGTTCAGTTCTAGTTCAGTTCTAGTTCAGTTCTAGTTCAGTTCTAGTTCAGTTCTAGTTCAGTTCTAGTTCAGTTCTAGTTCAGTTCTAGTTCAGTTCTAGTTCAGTCTAGTTCAGTTCTAGTTCAGTTCTAGTTCAGTTCTAGTTCAGTTCTAGTTCAGTTCTAGTTCAGTTCTAGTTCAGTTCTAGTTCAGTTCTAGTTCAGTTCTAGTTCAGTTCTAGTTCAGTTCTAGTTCAGTTCTAGTTCAGTTCTAGTTCAGTTCTAGTTCAGTTCTAGTTCAGTTCTAGTTCAGTTCTAGTTCAGTTCTAGTTCAGTTCTAGTTCAGTTCTAGTTCAGTTCTAGTTCAGTTCTAGTTCTTCAGTTCTAGTTCAGTTCTAGTTCAGTTCTAGTTCAGTTCTAGTTCAGTTCTAGTTCAGTTCTAGTTCAGTTCTAGTTCAGTTTCTAGTTCAGTTCTAGTTCAGTTCTAGTTCAGTTCTAGTTCAGTTCTAGTTCAGTTCTAGTTCAGTTCTAGTTCAGTTCTAGTTCAGTTCTAGTTCAGTTTCTAGTTCAGTTCTAGTTCAGTTCTAGTTCAGTTCTAGTTCAGTTCTAGTTCAGTTCTAGTTCAGTTCTAGTTCAGTTCTAGTTCAGTTCTAGTCTAGTTCAGTTCTAGTTCAGTTCTAGTTCAGTTCTAGTTCAGTTCTCGTTCAGTTCTAGTTCAGTTCTAGTTCAGTTCTAGTTCAGTTCTAGTTCAGTTCTAGTTCAGTTCTAGTTCAGTTCTAGTTCAGTTCTAGTTCAGTGTTCTAGTTCAGTTCTAGTTCAGTTCTAGTTCAGTTCTAGTTCAGTTCTAGTTCAGTTCTAGTTCAGTTCTAGTTCAGTTCTAGTTCAGTTCTAGTTCAGTTCTAGTTCAGTTCTAGTTCAGTTCTAGTTCAGTTCTAGTTCAGTTCTAGTTCAGTTCTAGTTCAGTTCTAGTTCAGTTCTAGTTCAGTTCTAGTTCAGTTCTAGTTCAGTTCTAGTTCAGTTCTAGTTCAGTTCTAGTTCAGTTCTAGTTCAGTTCTAGTTCAGTTCTAGTTCAGTTCTAGTTCAGTTCTAGTTCAGTTCTAGTTCAGTTCTAGTTCAGTTCTAGTTCAGTTCTAGTTCAGTTCTAGTTCAGTTCTAGTTCAGTTCTAGTTCAGTTCTATTTAATTTTTGTAAATGTTCTACTTGTTTAAATTAATTTAATTTAATTTGCTCTTAATGTTTTCCTGCCTTATGAAAAAATCTCTTTATTTAATATTTTTAATATATTTCATCTTTAATGACACATGATAAACACATTTTCTGTTCCTTTTTCTTGCTGTTTTTAACAACCATAATTTAAAAATATATCTTGGTTTTTGCATAATTCACCCCTAATTAGTTCAATGGTTAATGAGATAAACATTAGAACTAATGCTACACATTAATTTAAACACATTTTTAAGGTCAACAAAATATAATTTTTAAAACGACAGCAACAGATACGCACGGAGCAATATTTTTTTTTTTTTTGGAGGAAAAAACTGTCATTAAATATATATAAAAGCTAATTAATTTGACAAATTGTCGCCATGTTTTATAACGACTAATAAATTTTGGATTATTTAAAATGTGCTGCTGTCTACGCTGTTTATGAAAGTCTTTCACAGCAACACATATCTAAACACAGTACAGACAAGAACACACACAACAGGTGTGCTTTAGATGACAGTTTTTATGACAACCAGTAACAAGCTAGTAGAACGGCAATAGACGGCTAAAATCCAAAACAATTTTAACGGAGATGACAAATTGGCGACAATGTGTTAAAAAGGACAATTAAAACCACTGACTGTAATGATGAGCTGACATTATGGTTACATAATGTCGAAGAAACATTCCAACGCAATCTAAAACATTCCCGTACTTGAGCCAACAACACTATGTTGGTTTAAATTGAATAGTCTTTTACAGTTAAAGCATTAAATATAAAGAAATTTGTTGTGATGCTTGTATATTTATGCATGTGTGTACTTTTGTAGTCCTAGTTACATTTCTAAAGTATTTACAACTATTTATCATTGTATGTGTATCTTTATGTTGCCATGATTATGTGGCTAGAACGACAACAACAGCAATAATAACAGCAGAAATTTTAATACTTAAAAACCATTAGCATTAACTAATTACATGTTACTTAAAGTTGAGTTTATATGGCAGTTGCTTTTCCAAGTGCTGCTTTGTTGTAGTTGCACTTGTTGTTGCCATTTTCTGTTTTGTTGTTTGTTCTGGTAGACATTTAATGTTGTCATCATTACTGTCGTGTTATGGTAACGCAACAACTATTTATACCAGTTAACATGTATGCAAACATACTTGTGCGGTTACAGTGAGGATCAATGTATGTTCATATGTATGTGTTAAGTTGTTTTTTATATAAAAATTTAGAAATTTCAAAGCATGTTCTCTTTTGAGTCAAGTTTTTTCTTAACTCACAACAGATTAAAGAAACATTTTCTAAAAAAGGGATATTTTCGAAAATTAATTTTAAAGACTAAAATCTGTTTAAATTGTATATTTATAATTGTAATAATTCCTAATGAAACCAATTTTTTGGGGTACACTGTAACTGTATACACATGTACATATACATTCATACATATGTATGTAAATGACTAAGTAAATATTAAAGAGTAAAATGATGACACCACTTATTAAAGTGAGCGTATATTGCAAACTACTACCTATAGTGCCTTCATTACTATTTTGTGCACTACTCACTACTCGAGTATAAAACGTATAAAATGCAAACTATAGTTTGTATCTAGCTGCTACAATATCACATGTATGTTTCATGGATGTCATATGTATTCCTGCAGTACTTAAGTTTTAGAGAGCAATACATGGCTTCTAGTTAACCTAAGTTCCTTTTTATACATTAAGTATTAGTTACTTCTAGTATTGTTAGTGTATTTCGTTATGGTTGTTGTTATTTTATTGGTTGGTTATATGGTTGTTATGTTCCTTCGGGTTTTTTTTTTTTGCCTTTGTTTCTTATTATTGTTGTTTTATGGTTTTTGTCACTATGCCACTCTCTGTATAGAGCAAAGAAAAACAGCTACAATCCATAACAATAACCCAATTGTTTTCGCCTTGTTGGAGAGAAGAAGTAGTTTGTTAGATATGTAGTAGAGTAGTATATAATAAAAACAAACAACAGAAACATTATGTGTTTATTATTATGCCACAAGTGCAGTTAGTGTAAGTATTTGTGAGGCTGTTTGTGTTGCATGTATGTGTGTTTAACCACTTTTGTTTTAGCATTTTAAGAGCATAGAGTGAATAACAAGGATTCTTTTTGTCAATATGTATCCATGTGGTTGTTACTTCAGTATGCCAGTTAATGTTACAACTAAATTGTCATGTTGTTTAAACAGTTGTATTTACATAGTACCTAAAGATTCCCAAATGCATATCATTTTTATTGTTTTACACATTCCATGTCGCATTTAATGACACGTGTATTCAAATAATAAATAATTGTGATTAATATTTTCTAACACACTGATATGTATAGTTGCATTTAGGACCAGCGTGAACGTAATATGAATTCGCATTAAAGACTAACACGCGTATAAGCTTTTGATCCAATTAAACCACGTCTACAACCACAAGAGGACTGGAAGTGTATATCTAACTAACTAACTAACTAACTAACTAACTAACTTAACTACTAACTAACTAACTAACTAACTAACTAACTAACTAACTAACTAACTAACTAACTAACTAACTAACTAACTAACTAACTACTAACTAACTAACTAACTAACTAACTAACTAACTAACTAACTAACTAACTAACTAACTACTAACTAACTAACTAACTACTAACTAACTAACTAACTAACTAACTAACTAACTAACTAACTAACTAACTACTAACTAACTAACTAACTAACTACTAACTAACTAACTAACTAACTAACTAACTAACTAACTAACTAACTAACTAACTAACTAACTAACTAACTAACTAACTAACTAACTAACTAACTAACTAACTAACTAACTAACTAACTAACTAACTAACTAACTAACTACTAACTAACTAACTAACTAACTAACTAACTAACTACTAACTAACTAACTAACTAACTAACTAACTACTACTAACTAACTAACTAACTAACTAACTACTAACTAACTAACTAACTAACTAACTAACTAACTAACTAACTACTAACTAACTAACTAACTAACTAACTAACTAACTAACTAACTAACTAACTAACTAACTAACTAACTAACTAACTAACTAACTAACTAACTAACTAACTAACTAACTAACTAACTAACTACTAACTAACTAACTAACTAACTAACTAACTAACTAACTAACTAACTAACTAACTAACTAACTAACTAACTAACTAACTAACTAACTAACTAACTAACTAACTAACTAACTAACTACTAACTAACTACTAACTAACTAACTAACTAACTAACTAACTACTAACTAACTAACTAACTAACTAACTAACTAACTAACTAACTAACTAACTAACTACTAACTAACTAACTAACTAACTAACTAACTAACTAACTAACTAACTAACTAACTAACTAACTAACTAACTAACTAACTAACTAACTAACTAACTAACTAACTAACTAACTAACTAACTAACTAACTAACTACTAACTAACTAACTAACTAACTAACTAACTAACTACTAACTAACTAACTAACTAACTACTAACTAACTAACTAACTAACTAACTAACTAACTAACTAACTAACTAACTAACTAACTAACTAACTAACTACTAACTAACTAACTAACTAACTAAACTACTACTAACTAACTAACTAAACTAACTAACTACCTAACTAACTAACTAACTAACTAACTAACTAACTAACTAACTAACTACTAACTAACTAACTAACTACTAACTAACTAACTAACTAACTAACTAACTACTAACTAACTAACTAACTAACTAACTAACTAACTACTAACTAACTAACTAACTAACTACTAACTAACTAACTAACTAACTAACTAACTAACTAACTAACTAACTAACTAACTAACTAACTAACTAACTAACTAACTAACTACTAACTAACTAACTAACTAACTAACTAACTAACTAACTAAACTAACTAACTAACTAACTAACTAACTAACTAACTAACTAACTAACTAACTAACTAACTAACTAACTAACTAACTAACTAACTAACTAACTAACTACTAACTAACTAACTAACTAACTAACTAACTAACTAACTAACTAACTAACTAACTAACTAACTAACTAACTAACTAACTAACTAACTAACTAACTAACTACTAACTAACTAACTAACTACTAACTAACTAACTAACTAACTAACTAACTAACTAACTAACTAACTAACTAACTAACTAACTAACTAACTAACTAACTAACTAACTAACTAACTAACTAACTAACTAACTAACTTACTAACTAACTAAATTATCATGAGATCAGACATACTTCTTGTGACTGAATATTTAGTATCGCGTTTGGATTCCGCTCGACAGAGCTCTGTTTGCGAGAACCTTACTTCTTCATATCACTGTACGTATAGTTACCTTTAAAGCATTCCAAATTCCCAGAGCTTGCAAAATTTAGTTAGAAAATTTTTACCCTTCAACTATATTAGCAATTTAAATTTCTTTAAAATTACAGTAAAGTTTGTCAGCATGGGTTTAAAACGATTATATAAAGTCGTTTTATTATGTGGTTGAATTTCAACAAATAAAGTGAAATGTTGACATTAACATAGATTACCAAAACTTAAGGATATACTTCACACATACATCTCTAACTCATGTTTTAAATATACACTACGAAAACCTTTCGGCTTGTCTATGTATGTGAGAAGAATTTTAACTATGATTCTTACTGAAGAAAACACATTTAAAAACGCAAATATTTCAAAGAATATAATTCAAAAAGACCTTTAAAAATACTTAGTTTTCTCCAAATAACATAGCAAACTAAGATTACTCTGATCGAGAAGCTCTTGGTAAAGCAAGAGGTTATTAAAACTCGATTTAGGAGTCGTAATCTTTCGAAACTAGTTCATTTACCGTTGAGAACTCTGATTCCCCTATTCATTAAGATATTAATGTTTTATTTTAGGTTTAGTACTCATATTTTTCCTACAAAATTCCTTCAATAAACCATCAATAACTTTATGAATGTGAGGGAAAGTATTTAAAAAACTTATCAACCTGCCTTAGTACGTTAAGGAAACACTTGTATTTTTTCTATATGAATTTTTGTTACATTCCCTATAAATGTATGTTTGCATGTGTCTCCGTTATTTATAGTATTTTTTACTTTAAATCTTAATATGCCAACTAAGTACGTGTTCTATTGTTTAAGTATGTGTTTTTGGTTTTAGCACCAAAATGCAAATACACACGCACACTATACTCTCTTAAGTTTATGTAAATTTATGTTATTGAACGCAGGCATGTATTTTATTTTCTATTTTCTTATACATACCTATAATGAATGTCAATAAATTCATATCATTTCTTTATAAATTTTTATATTTTTTTCTACTTCTTGACGTTATTGTCTTTTTATGAATTTTCTTACCATTTAATTTTCATTTTTGATTTATGATTTTTTTTCACAGCTGAATATGATTTGTTTTTCTTTAGTATTGTGTCATAAAGAAAAATCATGAGTTGAAATATAAAACTGTTGAAATCCATGACTGGTTTAAAAAAAAAAATAGAAAGAAAATAAAATATTAAGTACTTGGAAAATGTTAAAATGTTTTCGCTTTTTATGAATTTTTACAGACACAAGTTCCTAGAGAATTTACCAACCATTTGAGGAAAGTTCGTTAGTGCTTTTGTTGGTTGATATTGAAAATGTTTCAATTGTACTTGAAAGTTTTTTAATAATCAGGAAGTGAAAAAAGGAATATTAATATGATCAGGTGGTAGAGAAGTTAGCATTAAGGAAGAGATTGATACAATATGAAAGTGAAGTTATTGAAGGAACGAATTATTTAATATTTTATAATAGAAAATTTACTTATGCTCTGTAAAAAGAAATTTTCTATAAAAAGAGAATTATCTCGAAAATTTTCTATAAAAGGGAAGAATTAATAAGCAATTCATTTCTTTTCATTTCCATTTAAAAGAAAAAAACCTAGGGACCCTGCTTTTTACAAAAACCAATCATTAGATATCATCATTGTATTTAAACTTTAAGAATTTATTTCATTTTTTTTATAACTTTCTATACTATATGCAACAGTATCTTACCGGCTTTTCTATTGCACACTTTAGATACTAACATCTACCAATACAATTTTTTTTTTGTTATACAAAACACACATATTTCTTACTTTCATTGGAACTTTTTCTATACTTTTTCTATACTTTTACATACCTTTTCTACTATTATTTGTTTTATCGTAGAAAATTTTCTCATTTTTTTTTTCATTTATTATTTTTTTCATGTTTTTGCAGATGTTTTCTAGTTGTAGAACAATTGTTACAGGTTTTCAAGCAAATTTAATGTTATAATTTTTTATAACATTGTTTCTTTCTAAACTTTTCGAAAACTTTAGATTATTGTTTAAATAATAAATACTACAACATACGTTTTGGTTTTCTTTAATATGGTTTTTATTGTAGAAAAGAGCTGTTGTTTCTTAATACAAATTGCTGCATGAACTTGACATTTATTTTAAAGAAAGTTTTGTATTTTTTTTTATCGTATTAAAGGCAAATAAATGTTTCAGGATGTAACAAATGGGACTTCGGGATTTTTGCTCAACAGTAAGCTATCGGAGATTTTTAATATTATCTCGATTAGACACGTACTTAAGGAATTACAGCCATCATAAATAAAAGAGAACTAAACTAAAACAGAACTAGAACTGTACTAGAACTGTACTAGAACTGAACTAGAACTGAACTAGAACTGAACTAGAACTGAACTAGAACTGAACTAGAACTGAACTAGAACTGAACTAGAACTGAACTAGAACTGAACTAGAACTGAACTAGAACTGAACTAGAACTGAACTAGAACTGAACTAGAACTGAACTAGAACTGAACTAGAACTGAACTAGAACTGAACTAGAACTGAACTAGAACTGAACTAGAACTGAACTAGAACTGAACTAGAACTGAACTAGAACTGAACTAGAACTGAACTAGAACTGAACTAGAACTGAACTAGAACTGAACTAGAACTGAACTAGAACTGAACTAGAACTGAACTAGAACTGAACTAGAACTGAACTAGAACTGAACTAGAACTGAACTAGAACTGAACTAGAACTGAAAAACTAGAACTGAACTAGAACTGAACTAGAACTGAAAGAACTGAACTAGAACTGAACTAGAACTGAACTAGAACTGAACTAGAACTGAACTAGAACTGAACTAGAACTGAACTAGAACTGAACTAGAACTGACTAGAACTAGAACTGAACTAGAACTGAACTAGAACTAGAACTGAACTAGAACTGAACTAGAACTGAACTAGAACTGAACTAGAACTGAACTAGAAGAACTGAACTAGAACCGAACTAGAACTGAACTAGAACTGAACTAGAACTGAACTAGAACTGAACTAGAACTGAACTAGAACTGAACTAGAACTGAACTAGAACTGAACTAGAACTGAACTAGAACTGAACTAGAACTGAACTAGAACTGAACTAGAACTGAACTAGAACTGAACTAGAACTGAACTAGAACTGAACTAGAACTGAACTAGAACTGAACTAGAACTGAACTAGAACTGAACTAGAACTGAACTAGAACTGAACTAGAACTGAACTAGAACTGAACTAACTAGAACTGAACTAGAACTGAACTAGAACTGAACTAGAACTGAACTAGAACTGAACTAGAACTGAACTAGAACTGAACTAGAACTGAACTAGAACTGAACTAGAACTGAACTAGAACTGAACTAGAACTGAACTAGAACTGAACTAGAACTGAACTAGAACTGAACTAGAACTGAACTAGAACTGAACTAGAACTGAACTAGAACTGAACTAGAACTGAACTAGAACTGAACTAGAACTGAACTAGAACTGAACTAGAACTGAACTAGAACTGAACTAGAACTGAACTAGAACTGAACTAGAACTGAAACTAGAACTGAACTAGAACTGAACTAGAACTGAACTAGAACTGAACTAGAACTGAATAGAACTGAACTAGAACTGAACTAGAACTGACTAGAACTGAACTAGAACCTGAACTGAACTGAACTAGAACTGAACTAGAATCTGAACTGAACTGAACTGAACTACTAGAACTGAACTAGAACTGAACTAGTGAACTTGAAATGAGAACTGAACTAAACTAGAACTGACTAGAAATGAACTAGACTGAATAGAACTGAACTAGAACTGCGAACTAAAGAACTTTTTGAATAGGTAACTTTGAACTTCAGAAATGAACTAGAACTGAACTCGAATAGACTGAACTATGAACTAGATTAACTGAACTAGAACTGAACTAGAACTAACCGAACTAGAACTGAACTATAGCGAACACCTAACGACTAGAACATAGAACTGAACTAAAACATGATTGAATTTTGAACTGGAATGAACTAGAACTGGAACTGAACTGTAGTTGAAATAGAACTGTACTTTTTGTTAATGAAATGCTGCGATAAAATTTTGAAATGGGTAAATCTTTTCCGAAATTGTTCTTACTTATACAATTTAATCCCAAAATATTAGCGAAACACCTAACAACAATAATAATAATTATCACCAATATTATTTTTACTGCAGTCATTATCTTTGGGCCTGTATTAACAACTTAACTAGCAAACAGCTTGTCTTTTTTTTATATTTCTCTCAAGTAATTTACCAAATCAGCTCATTTTCATCAATTCCACAAAATTTTATTGTCAAGTAAATCCCACCAAAAAAATGTAGAAAAACATTTAAATAGAATAAGGCTGGCAAAAATTGTGTCCTTCTTGAGACAATGACTTTGAGACGACAAACACTTGAATTCACATTTAAATGCTCCTTACCCTTGCGTTAGGGTTGAGTTATCTTTATCACAACCATTAATATCAACCACAAACACACATACACACAAAAATAAAATCTAATATGTTATTTTACTTATTCTAAAAATTTCAGCTTCCCTTGCCTTTTTATGCACTCTTTTGTTAACTTGTGCTTTTTTTTTGCCTTCGATACAAAGGTGTTGAGGTTGAGATTTAAAATTCTTGCAGGATTTACTTGCTGCTTCAGATGGTAAAAGGTTTTGTTGTTGTTGCTGTTATTACTAATAATTTCTTAGTCATGCTGTTGTTGTTTTAGTCCTGTATTTCTTTAGATTCATGTATTTTTTGTTTATTGTAGTTTTAGTTTTTTTTTCTTATTGCTGTTGTTTAGTTTCTGCACGCAGCATCATCTTTCAACGCAACATAAAACCCACAAAAGGTTAAAATGAAATTCCCTGACCTGTGTTTTGAGTGCGTACGTATGCGTTTGTTGATATGTGTGTGTGTATTAGTGTAAGGACGAATGTTTACTGGTATGTATTTGTGTTCGAGACTACTTTTATACAAAATGTTCATAGAGTTCATGTTAAATGCACACTCCGCCACTTTTTTAATATCCTCTTTCATTGTTTGTTGCTTGTCTTGTACGAATTAAAGCTTTTTTGTTGTTGTTGTGTTTTACATAAAAGTCATTAAGGATTTTCTTATATTTTTAGTGCTTATTGGTTTTTGGCATTAGACAGAGTTTAAGAAAATACTAATGCTTTATTTTTTGTATTTTGGTTGTAGCATAACTTCTCTTTAATTTAGTTTTGTTATAAAGAGATAAAAGCTTTTTTTTTGAAATACTCTTAGAGAACAAACTTATTCAGCGTTTAAGTATAAAGTTTATAAATTAATTGAAGCTAAAATTTGTTAACGTAATTTAAAGCAGTAGTAAGAGCTTTCATGTTTGTTAATGGTTGGTGTCTGTGATTAAATTCAGTTAACAAATTGTTATGAAACACCTTGTTAATTTTTGTTAAATATTTATTGATTTTAAAATTAGACTTAATTCTAAATTCTTGTTTAAAGCCATTTTGTGCAAATTGATCGTTTGACGTTAGAAAATTGTTTGATTGATTAAGGGTGCTCCAAGCACTACGTCCCAAGTTAAGATCTTTGTGCAGACCTTTTGGTTCACCATTGCAGATTAAGTTCTCATATGAATCTTAATGTTCTATCTAGATGGTGAGAGATTGAATATTTTATTAGGCGAAGAAAAAGCGCCTCCTATAGTGGCTGACAGTCACACAGTACATGTTTAGAGGTTTCATCATACATTTCGCAGAATCTGCATAGCCTCGTCACATTGTTACCAAGAATGTGCTGGTGGTATCTAAGTCCACAGTGTCCGGTATAAAGTTCCGTTAGTAACCTTAGGTCACTCTTGTTAATTGACAGTAACTTTTGGGATTTAACTTTTAATAGCATTATAAAGCTTTTTGTGTGTCTGAGTCCTGATATATACTCTCGGAGAAATTCAGATTTAGCATATGAATCTCATTTTCTCCAATGTATCATTTGGGGATACCAAAGAATGGTTCTGGTCTAATAAATGGGCACCGTGCGCCCCTGTTTGCCAAACAATCTGCTCTTTCATTGCCACAGTGTCGTTTATGACCAGGTACCCTACGTAGTGTAAGTTTATTATGATTACCCAGTTCATTTAGAGATGTAAAACAATCAAGTATTACACCCTACCTCATTTCATATGATAGTAAAGCCTTAAGGGTCGCCAGACTATCCGACATCACAAATATCTTTAATTCTCTTAGTTTTCTCCTCAGACCTTCTCTAATGCAAATGATAATTGCATACAATTTTACCTGGAAGATTGAGGGATAGTTACACTGTTAGTATTCTTAGGTTACTCTATTTAATTGACAGTAACTTTTGGGATTTAACTTTTATTGTCATTATGGAGCTTTTTTCGTTTCTGAGTCCTGATATTGACTCCCAGTGGAGGAAAAATTCATATTCAACATATGAATCGCATTTTCCCTAATGCATCCTTTGGGAATATCAAAGAATGCTTCTGGTCCAATAAATGGGCACCGTGCGGCCCTGTTTGACTCTCCGACATCACAAATATCTTTAATCCTCTCTCTCTCTCTGCCTGATTGAGGGGTAATTACCCATAGGGATGGTCTTTTGGAAATTTGGGCCATAGATTCCCGCTCCAGTATTGCTATTTACCTGTTTGGAACCATCTGTAAACCATACTTGATCAGCATGTACCTGAATTAATGAATCAAAATCGTTGAAACTAATAGAATCTAACCTCTATATTATAGAATCTGTAATGTCAATATTAATCATTACAAAATTATTTTTTTAATCAGTTTAAAGGAAATTTTCAATAGCTTAGCTTCAATAAATATCATAAGCTTACATTTTGCTATTCTTCAGAAATACTTTCGGGAAGTGATTCATACCTGTGGTTCATTTGTCTGAGAAAATATGTGGAAAACAAAACTCGCTTGTCCAATTTATAGATTTAGAGACTTCCTTGTTTTACCATTATTACGAACTGATTTTTTCTAGCTTTAAAAGCTGTATTAAGTTCAGTTTTGCTTAATCTGCTCTTAGACCCAAAAAGAGATCGGTTATGTCTTTATACTATACTACTGCAGTGGAATTATAGTCATAAAATTGGTTGAACATATACAATGTTGTGGGATATCTAACAGGGAAATTCAAATTCATTCCTAATGAATATGTTCACCAATTTGTCCAAGAATTCCTTAGGAAGAATTTTGGATAAAAGTTATTTTTTAAAAGGATTTTTGGTGGGAAATATTTGATACGTAGCTAATTTTAAGTTTTTTATAAATCTTCGAGAAAAATTTCTGATCACAGATTGGAGCTTTATTTCATGATGGTCAAATTTAGGTTTTTAAGCTACATCCTGCGGTTTTTTATTTAAAAATAAAATTTTGATCAACTGGAACATATATCGAATGTAGACAGATTTAGTGAGTTAAAACTATGTACTTAATTTATTTAGTCATTAATCTAGCTGGTTTATAGCTTGCCCTTTTTATGATATTTAACCAAATCTAGTTAAAAATATTAAAAACATAAATCATATTTAATCACAATTATAAATTACAAACTAACTTATTCACTCATATTTCCAGCGAATTAACACACAAACCTTTAAAAAAATATTTCTTGTTAACAAACACAAACCTAAATGTAGCATATTGTCTAAATATTTTCATATTAAATATCATTATATTTCTACTTAAAACCACTACTAAACTCCTTTAACATGTTACAAATGTTTTGCCATTAAAAATCATTCAACACAGCCATAATTTTAAATCAACATTAATAAAATGTAGTAACTTTATTTCAAATGCCACACAGATACACCATGCCACCACCAATACCACAAACAAACAATCTCCTAAATTTTTTCAGTCCAAAAAAAAAAAGCCAAAAATCATCCAAAGAATTGTATTTTTTTCTTTTCTTATTTCATTTAGTTTGTTTGCAACAGCTTCCAGACAGCAACAACAATAAAGTAACAGCAGCAGCAGCAATCATGTCTCATGGTTGTTACAGCATCCAGACAATTGTTGTTAATCCACATTAAACTTCATTTAGTACGAGTATTAAAGCAGATGAGTTCGTAAGCAACCGTCAGCAGCAGTTATGTATATACAACAACATGGTTAGTTGTTTTAAAGAAACAACAACACTTTTAAGAGCTTTAACAAATAATCAAGC